>NC_091434.1:152000067-152250067 GCF_964237555.1 Oryctolagus cuniculus
TAAAGCTTGCCCCTGAGAAAACACATGGGCATTAAGGCAAAGTTTCCATGTTCTGGTAACATTTAATTGTGTTCTTTCTCAATCCCCTCTGCACCCACACGCTCAAGCACAACGTTTACTCCACTGACTTCAAAGGCAACTCAGCATGTTGGAAATATGTGTGGGAACAAAGCTGGGAGTTTGAAATTGATCTAAACCCTCTCTCTGCATGACTGTGCTTGGTACATATGCTGGGACTTTAGAAATGTGTACTTGATTGTTTTAAACATCTATTTGTTTATACTGGTTTTGGAATAATGAAAGTAAATCTGGATTTCTCTTGTCTGTATTTTTTCCATAACAGAAATTGGCCATTTATCCCAGTCCAATAACACATATGTATAGGTCCAAATTGGGAAAAGCCTTTCCAAGAATATTTCCATTCATTTTTTCCACCAACGTTCAGATGCCACTAGCCAGGTACCCCAGGAAGGAGCATAAAGCAAACTAGGGCTGTGAGACATGGAGTGGAAAGTGTGGCATGGAATGGAAAGGAGCCATCATTGAATCTGAAAGGGCATGGCACACTCTAGTTCATCTATTGCACAAGGAAAGGGGAGAAAAACCTTGTTAGAAATACATATGCCCAGGCCCCAACCCAGGGACTCTGGTCTGAGTATGAAATGGGGACGGAGACTCTGCATCTTGACCAGAACCTTCCCTGGTCTTCCCCTGCATCACTCCTGCCAAGAATGCCTGAGAAACGAAGAATCCTGCACAAGAGCATTCAAGAGCATTATATTCAAACTGTGTTGAATGATGGGTTTTCTAGATGGAGCTAGCTTTTGTTTGTTTGTTTTTACAGGCAGAGTTAGACAGTGAGAGAGAGAGAGACAGAGAGAAAGGTCTTCTTTCCATTGGTTCACTCCCCAGATGGTCACTACAGCCGGCACACCGCGCTGATCCAAAGCCAGGAGCCAGGTGCTTATCCTGGTCTCCCATGGGGTGCAGGGCCCAAGCACTTGGGCCATCCTCCACTGCACTCCCTGGCCACAGCAGAGAGCTGGCCTGGAAGAGGAGCAACCAGGACAGAATCCAGCGCCCCGACTGGGACTAGAACCCGGGGTGCCGGCGCCGCAGGCGGAGGATTAACCTATTGAGCCACAGCACCGGCCTTGTTTTTGTTTTTTAAAGATCTCTTTCTTGGGGCCAGTACCCGGCATATCAGGTTAAGGCACTGCCTGCAATGCTGATGTCGCACAGGAGTGGTGGTTGGAGTCTTGGCCGCTCCACCTCCAATCCAGCTCCCAGCTAATGTGCTTGGAAAAGCAGCAGAGAATGGCCCATGTGTTTGGGCCCTTGCACTCATATGGGAGGCCCAGATGCAGTTCTGGGTTCCTGACTTCAGCCTGACCCAGCCCTGGCCATCACTGCCATTTGAGGAGTGAATGAGCACATAGAAGATATTTCTCTCTCTCTCTCTCTTCCTCCCTCCCTCTCATTCTCTCACTCTGTAATTGACTTTCAAATAAATAAAACCACACACACACACACACACACACACACACACACATATATATATACATATATGTATTTATAATATATATAAATCTTTCTTTTTTAAATCACAGAACATGAGAGAGAGAGAGAAAGCGAAAGAATTCCCACGTGCTCATTCACTCCCCAAATATTCACAACAGCCAGGGCTGGGCCATGCTGAAGTCTGGAGCCAAGAACTCCATCTGGGTCTCCCACATGGGTAGCAAGGACCCAAGTGCTTGAACCATCATTCGCTGGCTTCTCAGGCCCATTATCAGGAAGCTGGATCAGAAGAGGAGCAACCAGGACTCAAACTGGTATTCTGATATGAGACAGGGTGTCACAGCAGTGGCTTAATCCTCTGACCCACAATGCTGGCCCTGGAGCTGGCTCTTAATTCTTGGTATTACATGTGGTTATAAATCCAAGCCACTTGACATATATGGTAGATAGTACTACCCAAACACATCAATAATGTACATTTTTTTCCTAACATCCCAATGATATTACTTTGCAAACTAAAACATTAAAGACCTAAAACTAACATATCTAGCAATTAGGGCTGTGCCTCAGTGAAAGTTTGTTTTCTGAGGGCAGTCTGAATGACTGATTTCCTCTAAGATCCAGGACTATGGCATGTGCTGGCTGAAACGGAGCTCCTTTTGTGGGCTTCAGTTCTCTCTGCTGTGCTACACTGAAGGAAAGCTGAGGAATGAGCTAGCTCATAGACCGAAGGATTCTTGCTATATTTGGACCTATTAGATATCTAGTTTACTCTTCAAACCATCATCACTGAAACCATACCCAGTAATCCAATAGTATTGTTCTATGGTGCAAATGCTCCCTTTTCTCATAGCTTTGTAAAGGGTTTCCCTCTGAAGTGAACCCAGTTCTTGCATATAGAAGATACCATCACAGACAGCTGGGGCCTTTCCCCCTTGGATTCTATAGTGAAGCATTTCCCTCAACATTGTCCAATTGTATCTATTTTTTTTGTTTGTTTGTTCTACTTAATACTTTTGGTTGAATACTGTAATCAATACACAATTATTCTTAAGTGCTGAAACTTAACTGAAAAGTGATCGCTGTTAAATATAAGAGTGGGAATAAGAGAGGGAAGAGATGTGCAATACAGGACATGGCTCAAGCTGACTTACCTCAAACGGTAGAGTTAGAAACATACCAGGGGATTCCAATTCCAATTCCAATTGTATCTATTTTTGATCCAACACATACTAACTCCCATTAACAAATATTTTAAGTTTTAAAAAATTCTAATCTTTTCTGTTTGGTACAAATTGTAGATTTAAAATATTATATTTTCTTCTTATGTATTTCTTTTTTTAGATTTATTTGCATGTATCTCATAAATACAACATTAGGAACATAGTAATTCTTCCCACTGCCCCCGTCCTCCCACCCACCCCTTCCCACTTCCTCCTCCCTCTCCTGTTTGGTCCTAGAAAGAAAAGGAAACAGAAAGGAAGGAAGGAAGAAGGAAGCGAGGGAGAGAGGGAAGGAGGGAGGGAAGGGTTTTCAATTTTCTCCCCTCTTTTCACTTCCTTCCTCCCCCTTCTTTCCTTTTAGAAACTTAATTGTCTTTAAAGAACCCAAAGATTATACATCTTTCATGAGCTCTTAGACATGACTATAACTTATGAGACATAGTAATATCCTTATTTTAATAAATTAAAAGGAAGTGATTCTTGAGGCAAGTTTGACTATTAAGTCTCACGATACAAATCTTTTTTTTTTTTTTTGATAGAGTTAGACAGTAAAAGAGACAGAGAGAAAGGTCTTCCTTTTTCCGTTGGTTCACCCCCAAGTGGCCACTACAGCCAGTGCGTTGCGGCCGGCATGCTGTGCCGATCCGAAGACCAGGTGATTCCTCCTGGTCTCCCATGAGGGTGCAGGGCCCAAGCACTTGGCCCATCCTCCACTGCCCTCCCGGGCCACAGCAGACAGCTGGACTGGAAGAGGAGCAACCTGGATAGAACTGGCTCCCCAACCAGGACTAGAACCTGGGGTGCCGGCGCCGCAGGCAGAGGATTAGCCTAGTAAGCCACGGCACCAGCTATGATACAAATCTTTGTGGACCGAGGTCCTGCATGGGAAGTTAGTGCACAGTGACTCTTGTTTATTTAACAAATAACACTCATACAACATCTGCTATGGAAGCCTTTTGGACACAGTAGTTTGATAAGGCCATAGCAAAGCAGAAGTTCTCTCCTCCTTTCAGAGAATAGTACCTCCTTCTTTGGTGGCCACTTCTTTCCACTGGGGTCTCACCCACAGGGTTCCTTTATGTAGGACATTTTTTCCCAGAGTGTCTGGACTTTCCATGCCTGAAATGCTCCCCGTGGGCTTTCCAGCCAGACTGGAATGCCTTAAGGGCTGATTCTGAGGTCGGAGGACTACTTAAAGCAATTGTCATTCTGTAAGTCTGCTGTATAGACTGCTTCCCATGTTGGAACATTCAATCCTTTTTAATTCTGTCTATTCTTGTCTCCAAACACTTAGTCCTATTAATATGATCACTTTAACTCTTGATTGTATCTATATGGTCACTTTGCCACTTGTTCTTATCCATTTATCTTTGTAACACTTAAGCTGCTATTTTTATCAGCCAGCTTAAGGGATTTGGAGGTTTTATGGTTGGTTGTTAGGTTGTACCCTTAGAGGTATGTCTGTATGAATGTATGTAGGACTATACTACTTTGTGGTTGTGTACTTCATATATTTCACAATTACAACTTTATGATCTTGGTGATTCTTCCCACTGTGCCTGCCCTCCCACCCTTAATTCACAACCCCTTCCTGTTCCCTTTCTTATTCTCACTCTTATTCTTTACTAAGATCTATTTTCAATTACCTTTATACATATATGATTAACTCTATGTTAAGTATAGCATTCAATTAATTGTATGAAAGAGAAAAAGATAAGGAAAATATTATAAAGGAAAAGACAAACAAGGATATACAATAAGAAGCTGTTTCTCCATCTCCAAGAGAAGGGCTGTTTATAATCATTGCTTTTCAAAGTGTCAATTTCATTTCTATATGTTGTCTTTTAGGTGGTCGATTAGTTATCACATGTCAGGGAGAACATATAGAATTGTCCATTTAGGACTGGTTTATTTCACTAAGTATGATGTTTTCCAGTTTCATCCATTTTGTTGCTGTGTAGCATTCCATGGTATACATATACTATATTTCTTTTTTTTTTATTTGAAAGATAGACTTAGACAGTGAGAGAGAGACAAAGAAAGGTCTTGCTTCCGTTGGTTCACCCCGCAAATGGCCACTGTGGCCGGAGCTACGCTGATCCGAAGCTAGGATCCAGGTGCTTCCTCCTGGTCTCCCATGTGGGTGAAGGAGCCCAAGCACCTGGGCCATCCTCCACTGCCCTCCTGGGCCACAGCAGAGAGCTGGACTGGAAGAGGAGCAACCGAGACCAGAACTGGCGCCCATATGGGATGCTGGCGCCTCAGGCGGAGGATTAACCAAGTGAGCCACAGCACTGGCCCCACATATCCCATATTTCTTTACCCAGTCTTCGGTTGACAGGCTGGGTTGATTCCATGTCATAGCTATTGTGAATTGAGCAGCAATAAACATGGAGTACAGATAGCTCTTTCATGTGCTGATTTGATTTCCCTTGGATAGACTCCCAGGAGTGGGATGGCTGGGTCATGGGGAAGGTCTATATTCAAACCTCCGAGGTATCACCACACTGTTTTCCATAATGGCTTTACCAGCTTACATTCCCACCAACAGTGGATTAGGGTACCTTTATCCCCACATCCTCACCAGCATTTGTTGTTTGTTGATTTCTCTATGAAAGCCATTCTAACCGAGGAGAGGTGAAACCTCATTGTGGTTTTGATATGCATTTCTCTGCAGCTAATGATCCTGAGCACTTTTTCATGTGTCTGTTGGCCATTTGGATTTCCTCTTGTGAAAAATGTTTGTTTAAGTCCTTTGCCCATTTCTTAACCTGGTTGTTTGTTTTGTTCTTGTTGAATTTCTTGATTTCTTTGTATATTCTGGTTATTAAATCTTTATGAGTTATATAGTTTGCAAATATTTTCTCCCATCCTGTCAGTTGTCTTTTTACTTTGCTGATTATTTCTTTTGCAGTGCAAAAGCTTTTTATTTGATGCAATACCATTTGTTGATTTTGGGTTTGCTTGCCTGTGCTTTTGGAGTCTTTTCCAAGAACTCGTTATCTATGCCAATGTCTTGTAGGATTTCCCTAATGTTTTCTAGTAATCTGATGATGTTGGTAGTAGATTTAGGTCTTTAGTCCATTGTGAGGGGATTTTGGTGAGAGGTGTCAGGTAAAGGTTTTGCTGCTTGCTTCTGCATGTGATGATCCAGTTTTCCCAGCACCATTTGTTGAAAAGACTGTGCTTGATCCAGAGGTTAATTTTAGCAAAGAAAAGTTGGTTGTAGACGCTTGGATTGATCTCTGGCATTTATATTCTGTTCCATTGGACTATCCCTCTGTTTTTGTATCAGTAGCAGGCTGTTTTGATTGTAACTGCCCCATAGTATGCCTTGAAATCTGGTATTGTGATGCCTCCAGCTTCGTTTTTGTTGTATAAGATTGCTTTAGCTATTTGGGGTCTCCTGTGTTTCCATATGAATTTCAACATGATTTTTTCTACATCTGAGAAGAATGTCTTTGGTATTTTGATTGGTATTGCATTGAATCTGTAAATTGCTTTTGGTAGTATGGATATTTTGATGATAATGATTCTTCAAATTCATGAACATGGAAGATTTTTTCTTTTTTTGTATCTTCTTTTATTTCTTTTTTAATGTTTTGTAATTCTCATAGTAGAGACCTTTGACATTCTTGGTTAAATTTATTCCAAAGTATTTGATTGTTTTGGTAGCTACTGTGAGTGGGATTGATCTTAGAAGCTCCTTCTCAGCTGTGGCATTGTCTGCATATACAAAGGCTGTTGATTTTTGTGTTGATTTTGTATCCTGCTACATTTCCACACACTTCTATGAGTTTTAATAGTCTCTTAGTGGAGTCTTTTGGATCCCCTGTATATAGGATCATGTCATCTGCAAATAGGTGTAGCTTGACTTCCTCCTTCCCAATTTGTATCCCTTTGATTCCTTTTTCTTGTCTAATGACTTGCTAGAACTTCCAGGACTATACTGAAAAGCAGTGGTAAGAGTGGGCATCCTTGTCTGGTTCTGGATCTCAATGGGGATGCTTACAAGTTTTCTCTGTTCAATAGGACACTGGCCTTGAGTTTGTCATAAATTGCCTTGATTGTGTTTAGAAATGTTCTTTCTATTCTAATTTGCTTAAAGTTTTCATCAGGAAAGGGTGTTGTATTTTGTCAAATGCTTTCTCTGCATCTATTGAGATCATCATATGGTTTTTTCTTCAATTTATTAATTGATTTATGAATGTTGAACCATCCCTGCATCCCAGGGATAAATCCCACTTGGTCTGGGTGAATGATCTTTCTGATGTGTTGTTGGACTCAATTGGCTAGTATTCTGTTGAGGATTTTTGCATCTATGTTCACCAGAGAGATTGGTCTGTAGTTCTCTTTGTTGTATCTTTTTCAGGTTTAAGAATTAAGGTGATTCTGGCTTCACAGAAAGAATTTGGAGGGATTCTCTCCCTTTCAATTGTTTTGAATAGCATGAGAAAAATTGGAGTTAGTTCTTTAAATGTCTGGTAGAATTCAGTGTTGAAGCCATCTTGTCCTGGGCTTTTCTTTGTTGGGAGGGTCTCTATTACTGATTCAAGTTCTATTTTGGTTATGCATCTGTTTAGGTTTTTCTATGTCTTCATAGTTCAATTTAGGTAGGTCATAAGTACCCAGGAATCTATCCATTTCTTTTAGGTTTCCCATCATTTCTGATGATTCTTTTTATTTCTGTGGTGTCTGTTCTTACATTTCCTTTTTCATCTCTGATTTTTATTAATTTGGGTCTTCTCTCTCCTTTTTTTTTTTTGGTTAGTTGGGCCAATGGTGTGTCAATTCTATTTTTTTGAACAACTAGCTTTTCATTTTGCTGGTCTTTTGTATTGTTTTATTGGTTTTTATTTTGTTGATTTCTTCTCTAATTTTAATTATTTTGTTCTCCTACTAATTTGAGTTTGGTTTGCTGTTGTTTTCCTAGGTCCTTGAGAAGCACTGATAGCTCATTTATCTGAACTTTTTTTATTTCTCTTTTGATTTCTTCAATGTTGCACTGTTCATTCATTTAAAAAGGGGGGAAAGAAACCACAACAGGCAGAGAGTCTGACCCAGAGTGAACAGTGGCCCCAGCAGACCAGGTGAGAGGAGGAGAGGAATTTGCAGATTCATGGAGCTGCAGATAGCAGCAGGAGGGAGTGCTTGGCGAACTGCTTCTGAAGTTTAAATGCCTCTGCCCATTGTACATGCCTCTGCTCATTGTAGGGTCCCCCCCTTTTTGTTTCTTATTTGCTCTTTTGGCATGGAACTGGAATGTCTCTGCCACTCTCACTGGGTTTTCCACAGCGAATTCCCCATAGCTTTATCTCAAGTGTGTAGTTTCAATCCTTTTTAAATATTAATTTTGCCCCATACAATTCAGACTGTCCTGTTGCTATTCTGCCATCTTGGAAAACCTTATGTATTTCTGAACTTTGCCCCAAGACCAAATTCCAAGGCACTGGATAATTATTCATTGTATATATTTTTATAGAAGTGTGAAAATTGAATTGTCTAATAGAAAAGAGCCCCTAAACTAGAAAATAAGAAATCATCAAAATAAAAGTGGTTTGGTTTGGAGTTGTACTAGTTGTTGATAGCTGCATAATGAATTAACTCTAAAATTTAGTGGCTTAAAACAACAAACATTTACAATTTCTGTTTGTCTAGATCCAAGTGTGGCTTAGCTGGGTGGTTCTGCTCTCACAGGCTGCAGTCTGGTATCAGGACTACAGTCCTCTCAAAGCTGAACTGGGGCAGAATCCAAGTTCATTCATGGTGGATGGCAGGACTCAGTTCCTCCCTGGCTGCTGTACTGTGGGCCTCAGTGTCTGCATAGCTGTTGGCTAGAGGCCTGCCTTGTTTTCTTTACACAGGCGTCTCTCCATAGGGTTACTCACAACATAGCAGTTGGTTTCCAGCAGAGCAAGCGAGAGAGCAAGAAAGGCAAGCAAGGCTGTTGTCATAGTCTTTGGTCACTTCAGAAGTGACTTCCCATGATCACCTTTGCCATGTGTTGCTAGTTTGAAGCAAACTGCTCATCCTAACCCACACTCCAGTGGATGGGTACAAAAAGGTATGAATTCCCAGAGAACAGACCACTGAAGACCATCCCAGATACTGCCTATCACATCTACATGTGATTTTTCTAGATTAAAAAAAATATAAATTTATCTAATTCCTAACAATTTATCATCCTATTTATGCTTTGTCAAAACTATCATTAATATAAAGGTAATGTCCTCTGATACAGGTGAGGCAGTGGGTCCTGGGAACACAATCTAGTAGTACTGGAGTGAAATGTTGAGATCAGAAACAGTGCTCATTTTTTTAAATGAGGAGCTGTACATCTACTGTACCAACCATCAGGACAAAGTCTTTCAGGAATGCTTTCTATACAGGTAACTGAAAGAGAAACACCTGGGGCTTCAAGTAAGGGTATAAATGTGTGACACAAGGGAAAATCAAGGGGTGGTGACTGCTGCAATTGTTTTTGTAGTTTGAAAATTGCAAAAGAAGCATCTTTTTGGTAGTCTTGTCCTCTTAATCATGCATGTCACCTTATGGTCACAGGATGGTTTCTCTACATCCAGGCAATATATTATATTGTATATAGAATGAGAGAGGCAAAGGCCCATGCCATTTCCTTCTTTATCTTTTCACAGGGAAGACAGAGCTTGGGCACACATTGGATACAGTGGTAAAAACACTTTTTGGGATGCTTACATCCTATGTTGGGGTGCCTGAGTTCAAGTCCTTGCCATGCTTCTGATTCTTATTGTTAATGTAGAAGGCAGTAGGTGATGACTTAAATACCTGGGTCCCTGCCACCCATGTGGGAGACCCAGATTAAGTTCTGGGCTCTTGACTCCAGCCTAACCCAGCCCCAGCTGTTGTGAGCATTTGGGGAATGGACCAGCAGATGAAAGATCTCTGTCTGTATCATTCCCTCTCTTTTTTTAAAGATTTATTTATTTATTTGAAAGTCAGAGGTACAGAGAGAGAGGAGAGGCAGAGAGAGAGAGAGGTCTTCCATCTGATGGTCCACTCCCCAGATGGCCGCAACGGCTGGAGCTGTGCCAATCCGAAGCCAGGAGCCAGGAACTTCTTCCAGGTCTCCCACGTGGGTTCCTGGGCCCAAGGACTTGGGCCATCTTCTACTACTTTCTCAGGTCATAGCAGAGAGCTGGATTGGAAGAGGAGCATCCGGGACTTGAACCGGCGCCCATATGGGATGCCAGCACTTCGGGCCAGGGTGTTAACCCAGTGTGCCACAGCACCGGTCCCTGTATCATTCTCTTTCAAATAAATTTTTTAAAGATATATTTATCAAGTTACAGAGTGAGGGAGACAGATCTTCCATCTGCTGGATCACTTCCCAAATGGCTGCAATGGCCAGTGCTGGAGCAGGCCAAAGCCAAGAGTCAGGAGCTTCAGCTGGGTTTCCCACAAGGGTGTCAGAGACCCAAGTACTAGGGCTATCTTCTGCTGCTTTCCCAGGTGCATTCACAGGGGGCAACAAGGGCACAAACTGGCATCCATATGGGATGCTGGTGTCACCGGAAGCAGCTTTACCTGCTATGCCACAACACTGACCTCTCAAATAAAAAAAAAATTTTTAAATGCAAAGCTTTACTGGAAGTCCTACCCAACAGGCTTCCATTTGGAACTCAGGGGCCAGAACTGAGTCATGTGGTTCCTGTAACCCAATCACTGGCCAAAAAGGTTAAGATTGCTGAAACAAGTCTAAACCAATCATGATTTATCTTTGAAAACAAAGAATTTGTGCCATTATCTGAATCAGTTAGGATTTGTTGGCAGAGAAGTAGAACAGTGAAAGCTGGACAGGCAACTGATAAATTTTTTGTAAACCTCTTGTTGTTTTTCATATGCTGTATATATCCAATACAATATCAATTTTCATACCTAAAAAGATATGTTCTGGGGTCGGCACCGTGGCACATTATGTTAATCCTCTGCCTGCAGCACTAGCATCCCATATGGGCGCCGGTTCTAGTCCCAGTTGCTCTTCTTCCAGTCCAGTTCTCTGCTGTGGCCTGAGAAGGCAGTGGAGGATGGCCCGAGTGCTTTGGCCCCTGTACCCACATGGGAGACCTGGAGGAAACACCTGGCTCCTGGCTTCAGATCGGCACAGCTCCAGCCATTGCGGCCACTTGGGGAGTGAACCAATGGAAGGAAGACCTTTCTCTCTGTCTCTCTCACTCTCACTGTCTGTAGCTCTGCCTGTCAAATAAATAAATAAAAATCTTAAAAAAAAAAAGATATGTTCCTATGTGTAAGCATTGTTGAATATAAAATCCCTAATGTACTTCAATTTTCCTTCTTAAAAATCCCTATCCAGAAATAAAATATCTAGATTTTCAGACAAAAAATCCTCATGATCCTTTTTATCTAGTGTACATATAAACTGCTTTTAAAATATTGCCTTCAGATACATTTAACAGGAAGAAATCATCTAAGATTTACCACATTAGCCAAGTATTATCAAAACACAACAAGACAAGATTACTTTCCTTGACGTCTGTAGCTACAGTTTTGTCAACTTAGGTTTCTGAAGTTGTAGCATCATAAGCCAACGCTGAACAAAGGTATTTAATGTCATTTATAAAAATCTGGTTATATAAACTGTTGACTCCTTATAAAATACCTCTTGAGACACAGAAATATCACTAAAGCACATTTTGTGCCTTTGATCAGTGGGTGTGCAGAGTCATTCTTGCCAAAGGGGCAGCTTGTTCCATAGATTACAGAACAGAAAATCAGTTTTTAGTGTAGCTCAGCCTCATCAGAGGCATCCCATTCTAGGAAGCTAAATGGCATCTACACCTCTTGGGTGCTCTGTTTTGTTAGTAAGCAAGTTTCTAATTCCTTTTCTGCTCCAAATCTAAGAAAGCAGATAAAGTGCTGCTCCTGGCAAGCTCAGCCCTTGCCAGCACCGCAAGTCCCCCAGGAAGAGGGAATCAGGAGTGATTGTTTTGATGAGTGATAAAGCAAACTGAGGTTGCATATGAACACTGAGGATTCAAAAACAGTCATCAGTGGATGGACCTGAGACTCCTGAGAGGATTATATGTTTAAGTTTCGATGCAAGTCTTGCTGCCCTTTGCCTTAGCCGCAGAACATAGCAGTCAGCTGCAGAGAAGGTACGTGGTAACAGCAGGCAGTAATGGAAGAGCCCAAGAGCATTCCAAAGCCTGGGTCCCAATCCTGTGTCTGCCACTAAATAAGAAGGTATCCGTGATGCAGTCATCTGGCTACTTTGGCCAACAGTTGTTCCATCTCAAATGAGATTCCATTTCTTCAGTTGTTCCTTTAGCTCTGAATAGCTACAAAGCTGCTGGAGCAAACTGTGTTTTGATTGATGTGGAATTTTGAACTTCCTTCAATGGAAGTTCGCTGGGTTTGGTGCATTTTGAGTAGAAGTCAAAATGTTCAATGAGGATATTTTTGTAAATATTCCTTCCAGTTTTCTTTACTAGAGATGATGTACAAAAATGTCCATGTTCACATTGAAACAAGACATTTCTCCAAAATTCATGCAGAGATATCTTTCAAGTCAAGAGATGTGAATGGGGAGGTGGAGAAGGTGTGTGGGGAGAGTGATGTCAGTTCCTAGGGAAATTGCTTGGAGCTCAGGGCTGGATAAAAGCCTGGGAATTGTGAAGTTAGAGTTCTAATTTTGGTTTTTCCACTGATTCACTTGGGACCTTGAGAATGTCTGGCCCGTTTTAATCATTCCATGCCTCAGTTTCCTTATCTGCCAGAAGTCTCTGGCTAGGTGCCCAAAATTGTGAGAACATACTGTTCAGGGCCATAAAAATATAATCAGAGTTTAAAATGCAAAACATCCTAGTTACTAGACATCTTGACTTAAAGTGTAAATGTTAAAAGAGTTACTCCTTTCATAATCAAAATGAGAATTTTTAGGAAGCATATCTTGAGGCAGGGGATGGAATTAAGCAAATAAGACCACCAGAAGGGAATGCATAAACAAAAAGAGTACGGATGTGAAATGCAAGTTCCAGCTTTGCCACTTAGCATCTGTGCAATCTTCAGTTTTCTCACTGGTCAAATGGGAATGATGACATTCCCCCAGAGGGTAGGAGTGATTACAAGTCGGGTGTTTTGAGGGTTTGAATTCACAGACACCATGTGCTTTGCAACTTAGAGTTTCTCTTATAATTGCCTATAAAGAAGCCTGGTCACCCAGAGCAAAGAATTTGTTAGTGCTGCTATTTGGTGAGCATGTACTATACTGCAGTGCTCTGTACTTATGCTGAATACTTTGCATATATTGTCTCCTGCACTCCCCGCAAAAGCCTAATATACTTACAGCTGTAGAAATGAAGACAGACAGAAACAAAGCCTGACTTCTGGATCCACTGTATTTCTTTATTTTGCTTTGAGTTCTTTTTCTCAACTGTGCTTCTTTGCCTGACTATTAATATTCTTTGAAGCCACCTTAAAATTTCAAGACTAAAGCAGCAACTTGAGTATATTTATAAAACATGTTATTTTGGTCCTGTGTCTATGCACCCCTGGAGACCTGCTCCGTATCCACTGGGATATTTGGGAATAAATCATGCTCAGCAGCAGTTTCTGTAAAGCACTGAGAACTTAGCCACCCAGAATTTACAAAACAACATAAAACAAAGTATATGAATTGCCAGTATGTTCACTGATAAAAGTATCTGTGCTTAGAAAAATAGTCATCAAGAAACCTTGCACACACTCTTACTAACTGAAATACCTTCATTAACGGAAGGTATTTCTGTAACATGGACCAATTGTGCATATAGTGAGACACTGCTCTCAGAGGTCATGCTATGGCAATTATTAGTTCCCAAAAGAGTAAAATTTTGTAAGCTCTCTTTATTAATGTGTCTTTTGATTAGGAAATACTCTACTCTCCCTTAGAGAAAATTTGAGAAATATTTTTGTAAAGGGGTGCAGTGCTAAAGAAAATCCGTCTCTTTGCGACCCCACTGGAAACTCAAATCCACTTCTTGTTTGCCTGGACAATTCATTAACATTTCCAAGCCTCATATTTTTTCTATAAAATGGGGATTTTATCTTACACAGTTGGTGAAGCTAAATGAGAATGGTATCGGATCATAACCACTAGTCCACAAATGTTGGGAATGTATTCCTCCCCTTGGAAAAGGATCTTAAGGCAAAGCTGCTTAGAGTCTGCTCTATAGATTGGGCTCCCATGCCCCCAGTAAACTACTTCTTAGCCTTCCTTGATAATAGGCATTGTTTTCTTTTCTTTTTTTTAATTTTTATTTATTTATTTTTTTTTTGACAGGCAGAGTGGACAGTGAGAGAGAGAGACAGAGAGAAAGGTCTTCCTTTGCCATTGGATCACCCTCCAATGGCCGCCGCAGCCAGCACGCTGCGGCCGGCGCACCGCACTGATCCGATGGCAGGAGCCAGGTACTTATCCTGGTCTCCCATGGGATGCAGGGCCCAAGCACTTGGGCCATCCTCCACTGCACTCCCTGGCCACAGCAGAGAGCTGTACTGGAAGAGGGGCAACCAGGACAGATTCCGGCGCCCCTACCGGGACTAGAATCCGGTGTGCCGGCGCTGCAAGGTGGAGGATTAGCCTAGTGAGCCGCGGCACCGGCTCACTAGAGGTGATGGGCCCTTTCCCAACATACACACAAGACATATGCACTTGTTTCAAAGTACCTATGAGCCGGCGCCATGGCTCAGTAGGCTAATCCTCCACCTTGCAGCGCCGGCACAGCGGGCTTTAGTCCCGGTCGGGGCACCGGATTCTGTCCTGGTTGCCCCTCTCCCAGGCCAGCTCTCTGCTGTGGCCCGGGAAGGCAGTGGAGGATGGCCCAAGTGCTTGGGCCCCGCACCCCATGGGAGACCAGGAGAAGCACCTGGCTCCTGCCTTCGGATCAGTGCGGTGCGCCGGTCGCAGCACGCCACCTGTGGCGGCCATTGGAGGGTGATGGACCACCATCGCCCACTCTCTGACCTCAGATTAAGAAACCTGCTCTAGTAACTCATTTGGCTTCACCAAATCCTCTTATAAAACAAGATATTTTGCTATATTGCAGTTGAATGAAGGAAAACTGCAGGTCCTTATTTTTTATAGCTGTGGAAACAATATAGTGACAGAACACAAACTCATAATAGACAACTGAATAAGTTGCACAAAAACCGAATTAAAGTGTTGGTCGGATTTGCCATCCTACAACTTTTTAAATATACAAGTAAATGTTTGCCATGGAATCTAAAGGGACAGAGGAAAAATGGAGTGGCAGCAAAACTACTTAACTTAATTTACATAATTGTGACCATACCACTTTCCCATATAATACAATGAATATTAGGACACTGGGCAATGGAGCAAGAAACAGAATGTTCTAGAAAATAAACTTTCAAAATTGGTAAGCATCATGCACTTTTTCCAAGAGACATTTTATTGTGTTGAATCAAAGGTGGCTCTTTGGCACTGAGCAGCTCCACAGAGTCATCCAAGTCCTCATTGCCTAATCCTGAGCTTGGCTGCACACTGCTGGCGATCATCAACTTGTTTGGATTTCAGATTACATTAGATCTCTTCATATAGCTGCCACCACCAGACAGTTGAGCTGGCTGTGTCGGGCCTTCCTGTTGGTAATTTTGTTTTTAACCTTGTGCTTCAGTTTAGTTTACAGAAGTCCTTGCAGAGGGATAAAACCTCCTGAGAATTGTCTAGATGATCCTACACCTGCAAGAGAATACCACTGGGAGAGAGACCAAGTTCACATTCTGACCCCATGGTTGCTCTGTGAATCTTTAGCAACTCACCTTCCCCATGCTTCTTTTGTAAACTGGCAGTAACCTTCCTTTCCAGATAGATTTGAAGCCTCTGATGCTGTTCACAGATACAATACATACAGAAGCATTTACTAACTATTAAGTTCTGTGTGACTGCCCACTCATTTCAGTATTTCCTAGCGGCCACCTAAAAGAACTTCTATAGGATTCATCATACATGGACCGCTGAGATTTGTATTTGTCATCATTCAAACTTTATTTTCAATTTGTTTAATTCAAAAGTGACGCTGGGGCCGGCGCGGTAGTGCAGTGGGTTAATGCCCTAGCCTGAAGCGCCAGCATCCCATATGGGCGCTGGTTCACATCCCGGCTGCTCCACTTCTGATCCAGCTCTCTGTTGTGGCCTTGGAAAGCACTGGAAGATGGCCCAAGTCCTTGGGACCCTGCACCCCCGTGGGAAACCTGGAAGAAGCTCCTGGCTCCTGGCTTCAGATCAGCGCAGCTTAGGCCTTTGTGGCCAACTGGGGAGTGAACGATTGGATGGAAGACATCTCTCTCTCTCTCTCTCTCCCCGCCCCCCATCTCTCCTCTCTCTGTATAACTCTGACTTTCAAATAAAATAAATAAATCTTTAAAAAAAGTGATGCTGTCTCTGGTTCTTTTATTTTTTAATTGTCTTCTCTTTCTAATTTTCTTCTTGTTCTTAATGTCATCTTTGTTCTCCCTAGCAGAAAAGACAAGCTCAAAGTTCATATTAAGCTTAGCTCTCCCCCATCTCCAAGTAACTATGTCCTGTGAATTCTTCCCTTATATTTTTTCCTGGAGTTCCTTATCTTATTTTATCATGACCACTTTTCCAGCCTTGACCCAACCATGTCAAACTTGAATGACAGCAGCAGTTTCCCTGCCTTCAGTCTCTGCCTCCTTACTGCCAGCCTATGTGCTATTGTCAAATTCATCTTGATAAATTACTACACTAACTAGCTACACATCTCTGTTCCAGAGTCTTTAATAGACCACCACTGCATGTAAAATAATATCTAATCTGTCCCCAACCTGTCTTTTCAGCCTTGACCACTATGGTCCGCTTTGCCGGTGACACCCACTGTCCTCACCCTTCTTGGCTCCTGGGACTTTGCTAACTGTATTTCCAAGGCCCACATTTCTTTCTTCTCCAGAGCCCACATCCCAGCACCCTGTGAAGTATTTTTGATGCCTCACAGCTCACAGTGATCTAGTTTCCTGATTTAATTCTAGTTGTGTTTGGAACATCACTAATCAATTTTAAACTAACTGTTCTTTAACATTGCATGTGTCATTGTCTCCAAAGGCAATTCAGTTATGGCAACTTATTTATGTTTTATGGAATGTTTCATATCCTCATCTATGTTGCTGGATTTTACTTTAAGGCAAGGAATCTAACCATAATGATTTGATTTTTCCCAGAGTAGTAGTTTTCAAATTTTGCATGGTAAAGAAACAACTGGAGAACACATTAAAAGCTATGTCCACATTAACAGGCAGAAAGAAATATAAATGACATTTCAAGGACAGAAGTACATCTGATTCTTTTTTTTTCTTGTAATTTTCTTGGTGCCAATTTCAAGGTTCAAGTTGCTAGTACAGCAACAATTCATAGATTTGTCATCTTGGTTCAGAACAAAGAAATCACTTTCTTAGTTTTCCTAATTATTCTTTGCCTCTTCCAAGCCCAGAGAGGGTAATGAGGGGGGAGTGAGGCCCAGATAAGCTGTGTTTCCAATTTGTTCCAAGTGGCACTGATGTTGTGGTCAATTTAAGCATCCGTATTAGTTCCTTTTTGTTGCTGTAATGAAATAAATGAAGCAAGGTCCTTTATAAAGAAAGAGATTGATTCAGCTTACAGCTTTGGAGACTGAAAGCTCAGAGAGCATGATGCTGGCTCTGGCGAGGGTCTCCCCTCGCTGAGGCGCAATCATGGCAAATGGCATGGTGAAAGTAGTGGGTTTGAGACAGGAAGACAGAGTGGAGAGAGGCCGATCGTGCTCCTTTATAACAAACAAGGTTCCCATGTGACTTATACTAATCTCTGCCCAGGGCAGAGGCTCCAATGACCTAGAATTATCTCACTGGACCCGCCTTTTAAAGATCCCATGACTTCCCACATCACCACAGTGGGTACCAAGTTTCCAGCACATGGACCTTTATGGGATACACCCACACTTACCCAAATCGTGGCAGCATCTCACACAGGGATGGCACGGGAATATCACTGTTCACTTTTGGATACTGGGTAGTGAGTGTTTCTCTCTCACTCTCTCTTTGTTCTTTCTCTTCTTCTTCCATCCCATGCTCACATTCTGTCACTTTTTTTTCTTTTAGATCGACTTTGAAGATGTGATTGCAGAACCAGAAGGGACACACAGTTTCGACGGCATCTGGAAGGCCAGCTTCACCACCTTCACTGTGACGAAATACTGGTTTTACCGCCTACTGTCTACCATCTTTGGCATCCCAATGGCACTCATCTGGGGCATTTACTTTGCCATTCTCTCTTTCCTGCACATCTGGGCAGTTGTGCCTTGCATTAAGAGTTTCCTGATTGAGATTCAGTGCATCAGCCGAGTCTATTCCATCTACGTCCACACCTTCTGTGATCCACTCTTTGAAGCTATTGGCAAAATATTCAGCAATGTCCGCATCAGTATGCAGAAAGAAATATAAATGACATTTCAAGGGTAGAAAGTCCTGATTCTTGTTTTTCTTTTTAATTTTCTTGGTGCCAATTCCAAGTCTCAAGTTGCTAATACAGCAACAATTTATGAATGATGTATCTTGGTTCAGAACAAAGAAATCACTTTCTCAGTTTTCATAGCTATTATTTTCTCTTCTGAGCTATTTCATCTATTTTTGGCAGTCTGAATGTTTTAAAGCCATTCCAATGTTTTTCCTTACATTTTGATTTGGATGAGGATCACTGTTTTGTTGGCTGGGATATGAACATATTATTGACAGATAACTTGAGAGAGATATGAAGAACTAAGGAAAGAAAAGAAAAAGAACACACAACTTTACTGCCTACTCCAAAATGTTGATTATTTTATAGAAAGGGGAGAATTCCAGGCTATGGCCATTGAGTGTACAGGTATGTGGGCAGATTTTAAGCAGATCCTGCAGCCCCAACTGTCTGAGGAATTAGTGAATCACTGTGGGTCACTTTAGTGATTCACTGGGGTCTAGTGATCCTTACTGAGTTAGAAAATATAATCCTCTGCATTCACATTATGTGACCAATACCTTACACTTCTCGAAATTTTAAACTATTATACTTCCTGTGCCTGAATATTTGTTAAATAGATAACAAGACCTAAGTGCCTTCCTCTTTTTTCTCATTGTCCTTTTCAAATAGAACCTAATTCTTCACTTTCATTAGTTCTGCAGCCTCTGAAAACCAAAATTAGAGAATCCATTCTCTAGTTCTCTGTGCCTGTGTGTACTGACAGACATGGCATAGCATAGATCTGCACTTGATCATGCAGCATCTTTATCCATATTGAGTATGGGAGCCCTAGAAAGCAAATTACAGTGGACAAATGGGGCTGAGTCCTCTCTGGGCTGGCAGGGGTGGAAGCCAGCGTTCCCTGCCTCTCATCAGCTGAATGTGGTCAGCATGTCTATTCAGCTCCGTTTATTTTCAAGAATAATGACGCTTTCCTGAATCCACACTAATCCATCACCGCGGTGGTTTAGTGGCTCAACATTGTGTTCCCTTTTCAGCTGATCAGTGGGCCTCTAGGGATGGGATGTCAAAATGGAGGCCATTGTGTAAGACTGTCAGCGGTGTTGTCAATGTGACCCTTCTAAGTAAAGCACTTGCAACCATCTGTTAGCCTGGGACACTAGTCCCTCCCTCTCCTAGGAGCTTTGGCCCTCATCCAAATGCCACTTTGCTCAGAAAGAAGATGAGGAGAGGAGGCAGTAGCAAAAGATTGAGCTAATTTGCTGGAATCAGTTCAAATTCTTCTGAATTCAAGCTGAGGAATTTCACCTGTAAACCTGAGTCATGCAGAAAGCTGCCTGGTACATCCATAAGCTTTTCATTTCTCCTGTTCATATTGTTATCCTGCCCTTGGGGACTTTTTTAAACCTCCAGTTATGCTTTCACTTGTATTTTCATACACTTATTAGAACTTTGCTTGATTTTTTTTGCCTCTTCCAATCTTCCTGAACTTTTAATTGCCGACCTGTTATCTCCGATATTTTGCATTTAAAACAGACACTGGCATGGACATAGTTTTACTTTTAAATTGTGTACATAACTGAAAATGTACTATACTTTTTACGTGTAAAGATATTTTTATCTTTATATGATGAACATCACTTGGGAAATGGCTTTGTGATTCAATCTGTAAACTGTGTATCCCAAGACATGTCTGTTCTACATAGATGCTCAGTCCCCTGTGCAAATCAACTGCTGGTCCAAAAAACTGCTAAGATTTTATATGCTTAATGATATATTTTACACTTTTTTATCCTGCATGTCCTATAAAGGTTACAAATTCTGCACAATAAACAATTAAAACTGTCAACTTCCATTATTTCCTCCTACATGGGCATTTACGTGTCAGTGTTTGTGTCTGTGTATTTGTATGTGGTGAGCATGTGCATATTGTGTGTGTACATGTATGTAGTGTGCAGGGGAGTGTAAAGATTTCTCACTTTTAAATCTTGACAGAGTTATTTAAGTGGGATCTTTCTGCTAAGATTAACCCCATTCATGGATTACTCCAAATAAAAATTATCATTAATGATAAATGTTATATGCTATCTCATCCAATGTGAGCCCCTAATAACTTTGTGGGATGGACGTTAATGTCATCATTTGACAAATGACACAATTTGTATTCAGGGGGTTGGGCAAAGCCTTGAACTTTACCATGATGGAACTGAAATTTCTTAAGAGGTAATTATTTTTTTCTTGGCTAAGTTCACATTCAGGGTTTCTGTGTCAGGGTTCACCAAAGAAACGGAACCGACAGCAGACATAGAGAAATGACAGATGATAGGTGATAGAGAGATTGAGATGACAGACATAGAGATCAAGATGATAGAGACAGAGATAAAGATGGAGATAAGAGATGATAAAGGTTAAGACAGAGAGCAAGAGATTCATTATAAGGAATTGGCCCACACAATGATGGAAGCTGACAAGTTCCAGGATTTGCAGTAGGAGCCAGCAAGCTGAAGCTGCAGCAAAGTTGATCTTGTTGCTCCATTCCAAAGGACAGCAAAATCAAGACCCTGGAAGAGCTGATATAGCACTTTGAGTCCAATGGTAGGAGAAAATCGATTTCCCAGTGTGAAAACAGTCAAGCAGAAGGAATTCTCTCTCACTGGGAGGATGGTCAGCCTTTATTTCTCTTCTGTGGATTGGATGAAGCCCACTGGATGAAGCCCATGTTAGGAAGGTCAATTTGATTTACTCTTTCTACCAATTTAAGTGTTAATCTCATCCACACACACCCTCAAAACCATAAACAGAATGATGTAGGACCAAACACCTGGAAATCCCATGGTTCAGGTAAGCTGACAAAATGAACCCTCGCAGCTTCCAAACCAAATTTCATGAAGGGTATCTTCTAAGCCTCCCACCCTGAAGTTCTCCGAGGCAGTTAACAGTGTTCCTCTCTTGCTGGGCTTTCAAGAAAGCATGGAGGCTGCTTAGTTGGTAACCCAGTCTGGATTTGTGTTTACCCAACAAATCCACTGCTATTATACACATGGAGACATGGCTTTGATCAAGGCAGCATTTGACATCCTGGCTGAAGTTAGGTCTCCAGTTCAGGCAGAATGAGTGACATGACTTTAAACAAGGATTATCTTTCCTTTGGTTTTATGATTTGAATCTAAACAAGTACATATTAACAAGATCAGACCTATTCCCATTTTGTTTGAGTTACATACATGAAATAGTTCCATCCCCACAGATAATCACATGGCTTCAGACCACTCTTAATCTGCATTGGGAGTAAATAGCTTCATACATCACACATTTAGTAAATGTTAGTTACATAATAATACACATCAGTCCAGTGAAGCAAGGCTGTCTAAACAGTTGACTCATACCTTCCCTGATGTGGGTGCTGATATTCAAACGTTCTGCTTTTTAAATTGGAATTCTTGTTTATGAAAGTGAGAGGAGAGGAGAATTTAAAAAAATAAGGTACCTTAACATAATACAAAAGGGTAAAACCATAAAAAAAATCATGGCTATGAATACATAAAAATCATATCCTTTTTTATTTTTTATTTATTTTTTGACAGGCAGAGTTAGACAGTGAGAGAGAGAGAGATAGAGAGAAAGGTCTTCCTTTTTCCATTGGTTCACCCCCAAAGTGGCTGCTATGGCTGGCGTGCTGCGGCCAGCACGCTGTGCCTTTCCGAAGCCAGGAGCCAGGTGCTTCCTCCTGGTCTCCCATGTGGGTGCAGGGCCCAAGGACCTGGGCCATCCTCCACTGCACTCTTGGTCCACAGCAGAGAGCTGGACTGGAAGAGGAGCAACCAGGACAGAATCCGGCGCCCCAACCGGGACTAGAACCCGGAGTGCCGGCGATGCAGGCGGAGGATTAGCCTAGTGAGCCACGGCGCTGGCCGATCATATTCTTCTATATATAAAAACTAGTAGAAACAAAATAAATGATAGAATGATAAAAGGAAGCATATTACATATGTAATATATAGTATACATTACATATATTTATATGTATATATATCACATGCTTAGTACTGTACTTTAAAAGATGTACAGAGATATAAAGAAAAAGATGAGCATGCCAATTGAAAAGTATGCAAATAAATGAAAAGGTAATTTACACAAAGAAGTGTATAATCATATGAAAAATGTCCATTCATCAAAAATGGCATGCAAATAATCAAAATTGTGAGATACGATTTTCACCTAAGTTTGCAGAGTTGAAAAATGAAAGTCAAGTGCACATTGCTGAGGACACTGGAAAGAAAGCACACACATTCATTGCTTCTGTGAGGGTGAGTACGAGAAGCCTTTTGGGGGACAATTCAATGTACGTAAGATAGAATCCACCGTGCCATTTACTAAAAAATGTAACAAAGCATACCTTGGGTCATCAATCAGAGATGTTCATTATTTGTTTGTCAGTAGTATCATAAATTGGAAACAACAAAAATGTTCAAAAACAAGGAATCAGATATGTTATTTGTACACTTTGATATTTTATCCAGTGGGATAGTTAATGAAGTGGAAATATGTCCATGACATGATATTAACTTAAATGGTAGAGTTAAACAATTGTCTGAAGTGTATGTAGCTGACTTTTGCTTGCTTAAAAATTAAAGGAAGTAGATTCAAATAGATGCACCATTTCTGAGTTCCTGCTACATCACAAACATTATTGTTCTTACACAAGATTTCAAGGTAAGTATTGATGTTTTCATTGTACAAATAAGGTTTAGAGAATTTTAGTGAGTCATCCATTCACATAACTTCTAAGTATTAGAGCTATCATCACATCCCAGAGTGTCTTGCACCAAAGCCTTGCTCCTCACTCTCTATCTTCCAGCTCTGGGCAGTGTCTGTGCCCTGAGCCTTCCTCTTCATGAAGCTTTCCATTTCCACTGGCTTCTCACTGGCTCGCAGAATCATTTTCCATGTGTAGTAAGTGAGTAATGTGAGCATAGCTGAAGCAAACGTTAGCAATAGTTTCATGCACCAATATGTGTGTGCAGACTTGGCACACAGAGATTTTTTTAAAGATTTTATTTATCTATTTATTTGAAAGGTAGAATTACAGACAGAGAGAGGGAGAGACAGAGAAAGGTCTTCTATCTGCTAGTTCACTCCCCAATTGGCACAATGGCTAGAGCTGGAGCGATCCAAAGCCAAGAGCCAGGAGCTTCTTCAGGGTCTCCCATGTTGAGACAGGGACCCAAGCATTTGGGCCATCTTCCGCTGCTTTTCCAGGCCATGAGCAGAGAGATGGATCTGAAGAGGAGTAGCCAGGATATGAACCAGCACCCATATGGGACACCGGCACCACAGGCAGAGGCTCAGCCTGCTATGCTGCAGACTGGATCCCAAGTCTGTGTCCTTTAAACATTAGTTCACTCAATCTTCCCAGTAACTCTGGATGGTGTACATATTTTCACCATCTCAGCTTTACAGATTAGGCACAGAGGAGTCAAGTATCTTGCCCAGAGTCACACAACCAACAATTGACAAAGCCAGAGTTATGAACTCATGAAGTCTAGCTCTAAATCTGGGAGCCAAACATGTTACTAAGCCATAAGGTTAGTGGTAATGCTGGAAAACAGAAGCAAGCTTTATCTCTACTGAGAACAAGCAATGGTCAACAATAAGGATGTCATTAAAATGCAAATTGAATCATTTACATCTAAGATATAAAAGTAAAACTGCTTTCACAAATTTATCAAAATATTTGACAGAAGGGTTTGAATGTAAGTTTTCCTAACAAAAAAAGAAACAAAAAAAAAAAACAAAAAAGAGTTTACTAGGGCAGGCATTGTGGCAGAGCAGTTAAGCTATCTGGGAAGCCCATAATCAATAACAGGGTGCTGGGGTTCAAGTCCTGGCTCTGCTTCTGATCCAACCTCCTGCTGTTGTGCACCATGGGAGGCAGCAGTAACAACCCAGAACTTGAATCCCTACCTTCCACATGGTAGAGCCAGATAGAGTTCCTGGCTGCTAGATTCAGCCTGGTCCAGCCCTGGTTGTTGCTGGCATTTGGGAATTAAACCAGCAAAAGCAAAATTCTCTCTCTCTGTCTTTCTCTAAGTGTGTTTGTGTGTGTGTGTCTTTGTCACTCTGTTTTTAAATACATAAAAATAAAAGTTACTTTAAAAATGTTTTCTTACAGTCTATTTTATGCCATATTATAGTTTAGTAACTTTCAAGATCCTAAAATGAATAGGTGATAAACTGACACACTCCAGGACAGACTTCAATTGAAAGTAATAATCATATTTTTTGAAATAAATCATAACATAAATATTATTAAACAAAAATTACTCTCTGGAACCATTCTACTATTAAGATTCAAAACTATGGCTTTTTACCTTCCTTTCATATACTTGGCTTTTATAATCATTCTCTAATCTTCCAACTGCTTGAACAATAATGAATTTCTTTAGTTTTTCATGACCCAACTCCCTGAGGACATCAGTACAAAATCTCCTCCTCCCACAAAGCGCAAGAATCTGCTTAGATTTGCTGCCCTATTCTCTTTCCCTTCTGCTAAACACAAGTCTGCTGATCCAAAGCCATTCCCTCCATCTGTTACGAATGCCTTCCCTTCTTAGCTTCCCAAGGTACTTGCTCCCTTGGTTATCTCCTATAATTCTTTAATCACCAGTCCATGCTGGTGTTCTGGATTGTTATCATTATCCTACAAATGCCATGGATCTCTTTTTCATTAAAAAAAATATCCTCCCTTGGCATCAGATCCTCTTCCAACCATCAACTATTTTCTTTATTTTACAGCCAAACTTCACAAAAGAATTATCTACTCTGTGTGTGTGTGTGTGTGTGTGTGTGTGAGAGAGAGAGAGAGAGAGAGAGAGAGAGACTCTCTCCCTCTTTGTCACTTTACCTTTCAAATACTAAATAATTTTAAAAGAGGGGGCAGCATTGTGGTATGGCACTTAAGCTGCCAGTACTGAGACTGCTCTGCTTTCTACCCAGCTCTCTGCTAATGCGCCTGGGAAGGTAGTGGAAGATGGCTCAAGTTCTTGGGCCCCTCCACCCAACTGGGACACCTGGATGGAATTCCACGCTCTTGCTTCAGTCTGGACTAACCACAGTTGTTGCAGTCATTTGGGGAGTTAAGCAGCAGATGAATAATTCTCTCTCTCCCCCTCTTACTTTCTCTGTTACTCTGTCATTCATATAAATAAATAAATCTTTAAAAAATCTATAATTATACCATGGCTAGAATTTTATATGTGTGAGTGTGTCTCAGTTTTCTAAAGTAGTATTTTGCTTCAGGTACCCATACACAGGCATGGGCATAGTCATCAGTCAATGTCATCATTGGTTCCTGAGAAGTTCTTTTTTTAAAAAAATGTTTATTGATTTAATTATTTATTTACCAGTGTAATACTTATGGCTTTACTGCCAAATCAAAGAATTAGAGTAGTGATAAAACTCACAACTACACATTTGCTCCTTCTCTTTCTTATCATCTTAATTTTCTTTACAAGTATCAGTAGGAATAGGTGGTAGTCATTTTTTTACCCAGAAATATTTTATTTAAGGTATACAAATGTTATACCTTTCATAAGTTCAACTTTAAGAACACAGTGATTCTTCCCACCCTACCTATCTCTCCACTCATACTCCCACCCTTCTTCCTCCTCCCTCTCTTATTCTTATTCTTATTTTTTACTAAGATACATTTTTGATTAACTCTATACTAAGTAGAGTTCAAAAAACAGTATGAAAAACAAAACTGTTCCTCACTAGTCGAGACAAGGGCTGGTCAAAATCATTGCATCTCAAACTGTCAATTTCACTTCTATAGATTACGTTTTAGGTGCTTTATTAGTTATCATGGATCAGGGAGAATATATGGTATTTGTCCTTTTGGGACTAGCTTATTTCACTAAGTATAATGTTTTCCAGGTACATTCATTTTGTTGCAAATTATAGGATTTCACTTTTTTTTTATCACTCTGTAGTATTCCATGGGTACATTTCCCATAATTTTTTTTACCCAGTCTTCAGTTGATGGACATCTGGGTTGATTACGTATCTTAGCTATTGTGAACTGAGCTAAAATACACCTTGGGGTACAGATAACTCTTTCATATGCTGATTTTATTTATATTGGGTAAATTCCAAGGAGTGGAATGGCTGGGTTATATGATAGGTCTATATTCAGATTTTTGAGGTATCTCCGTACTCTCTTCCATAGTGGTTTTACCAATTTATATTCCCACCAACAGTGGATAAGGATACCTTCTTCCTACATCCTCACCAGCATTTGTCGTTTGTTGATTTCTGTATGAAAGCCAATTTGACTGGGGTGAGGTGAAGCCTCATTGTGGTTTTGATTTGCATTTCCCTGATGGCTAGTGATCCTGAACATTTTTTCATGTATCTGTTGGACATTTGGATTTCCTCTTCAAAAAATGTCTACTTAAGTCCTTTGCTCATTTCTCAACCTGGCTTTTTATTTTATTGTTGTTGAGTTTCTTTATCTCTTTATATATTCTGGTTATTAATCCTTTATCAGTTGCATAGTGTGCAAATAATTTCTCCCATTCTGTCAGTTGCCTCTTCACCTAGCTGAGTGTTTCTTTTGCAGTGCAGAAGCTTCTCAATTTGATATTACCCATTTGTTAATTTTGGCTTTGACTGCCTGTGCCTCTGGGGTCCTTTCCAAGAATTCTTTGCCTATGCTGATGATTTGCAAGGTTTCCCCAAAATTTTCTAATAATTTGATTGTATCAGGTCATAGATTTAAGTCTTTGAACCATTTTGTGTGGATTTTTGTGTAAGGTGTAAGGTCTTGCTTCATACTTCTGCAAGCAGAGATCCAGTTTTCTCAGCACCATTTGTTGAAGAGATTGTCCTTGCTCAAGGGATTGATTTTAGCTCCTTTGTCGAAGATAAGTTGGTTGTAGATGTATGAGTTGATTTCTGAAGTTTCTATTCTGTTGCATTGGCCTAGCCATCTTCTTTTGTTCCAGTACCAGGCTGATTTGATTAAAACTGCCCTGTAGTATGCCTGGAAATCTGGTATTGTGATGCCTCAGGCTTTGTTTTTGTTGTATAAGATTGCTTTAGCTATTTGGGGTCCCCTGAGTTTCCATATAAATTTCAACATTGTTTTTTCTAATGTGAGAATAATGTTCTTTGTAGTTTGATTCAAATCACATTGCATCTGTAAATTGCTTTGGGAGTATAGATATTTTGATGATAATGATTCTTCCAATCCATGAACGTGGAAGATTTTTCCATTTTTTGTCTTCTTCTATTTTTCTCTTTAATATTTTGTAACTCTCATCATAGAGATCTTTGATGATTTTGGTTTAATATTTTCCAAAGTATTTAAAATTTTTTGCAGCTATCATGAATGGGGTTGATCTTAGAAGTTCTTTCTCAGCCATGGCACCATTTGTGTATAAAAAAGCTATTGATTTTTGTGTGTTGATTTTTTAAAATTTATTTGACAGATAGAGTTATAGACAGAGAGAGAGACAGAGAGAAAGGTCTTCCTTCCTTTGATTCACTCCCCAAATGGCTGCTACGGCCAGCACTATGCCGATCTGAATCCAGGAGCCAGGTGCTTCCTCCTGGTCTCCCATGTGGGTGCAGGAGCCCAAGCACTTGGGCCATTCTCCACTGCTTTCCCGGGCCACAGCAGAGAGCTGTACTGGAAGAGGAGCAACCAGGACTAGAATCCAGCACCCATATGGGATGCCGGCGCTGCAGGCGGAGGATTAACCAAGTGAGCCACGGCGCCGGGCCCATGTATTGATTTTATATTCTGCCACTTTACCAAACTCTTTTGAGTTGCAATAGCCTCTTAGTGGAGTCTTTTGGATCCCCTATATACAGAATCCTATCATCTACAAACAGGGATAGTTTGAATTCATTCTTCCCAATTCATATCCTGTTAGTTTCTTTTTCTTGCCTAATGGCTCTGGCTAAAACTTCCAGGACTATATTGAATAGCAAGTGGTGAGAGTGGGCATCCTTGTCTAGTTGCAAATTTTAGTAGGAATGCTTCCAATTTTTCCTCATTCAATAGGACACTGGCCATAGGTTTGTTATATTTCCTTGATTGTATTGAGGAATGTTCTTTTCATACCCAATTTGCTTAAACTTTTCATCATGAAAGGGTGTTCCATTTTATCAAATGCCTTCTCTGTATTTCTTGAGGTAATCATAAGGTTTTCGTTCTTCAGTTTGTTAATGTGATGTGCCATATTGATTGATTTGCAAATGTTGAACCATCCCTGCATACCTGGGATAAATTCCACTTGCTCTAGGACAATGAGTTTTCTGATGTGTTGCTGAATTCGATTGGCTAGTATTTTGTTGAGGATTTATGCATCTATATTTATCAGGGAAATTGGTCTGTAATTCTCTTTCTCTGTTGCATCTTTTTCAGGTTTAGGAATTAAGGTGATGCAGGCTTCATGGAAGGAGTTTGGGACCATTTCCTCCTTTTCAATTGTTTTGAATAGAATGAGAAAAACTAGAGTTAGTTTTTCATTAAAGGTCTTGTAGAATTCAGCAGTGAAGCCAGACCTTGTTGGGAGCGTCTTTATTACTGATTCAATTTTTGTCTTGTTTATTGGTCTGTTTAGGTTTTCTATGTCTTCATGTCTCAGTTTCATGTTTCATTTCTTCTATGTTTCCCAATTTGCTGGCATAGAGCTCTTGTAGTATTTTTTTTTCTGTAGTATTTGTTGATCCATTTTTTTTCATTTCTAATTTTATTAATTTGGGTCTTCTACCTCATTTTTTTTTTGGTTAGCCAAACCACTGGTGTGTCAATTTTGTTAATTTTTTCAAAAAACAAGCTCTTCATTTCACTGATCTTTTGTATTGTTGTTTTGGTTCCAATTTTGTTATTTCTTCTCTAATTTAATTACTTCTTTCTTTTATTACTTTTGGGTTTGAGTTATTATTGTTTTTCTAGGTCATAGAAAGCACTGATAGCTCATTTAGTTGGTGTCTTTCTAATTTCTTGATATAGGCACCAATTGCTATAAACTCTCCTCTTAACACCATTTTTGCTGTATCCCATAAGTTTTGATATGTTGTATTGTCTTCCTTCATTCATTTCCAGAAATTTTTTATATCTCTTTTGATTTATTCTATGGCCCACACTGTTCATTCAGGAGCATGTTGTTCAGTCTCCATGTGTTTGCTTAAGTTCTAGAGATTCTTGAATTGTTGATTTTCAGCTTCATTCCATTGTGGCCAGAGAGCATCCATGGAATGATTTCTATTTTTTTGAATTGGCTGTGACTTGCTTTATGGCCTAGAATGTGGTATAGCCTAGAGAAAGTTCCATGCACTGTTGAGAATGTGTATCTTGCAACTGTAGGATGAAACATTGTGCAGATATCCATTAAGTCCATTTGGACTACAGTGTTGATTAATTCTGTTGTTTCTTTGTTGACTTTCTGTCTAACTGATCTGTCCATTGCTGAAAGGGGAGTACTGAAGTCCCCCATCACTATCATTTTGGGGTATAAGTCTCCCTTTATATCCATTAACATTTCTTTTAAGTGTAATTTAGGTGCCCTGTAATTGGGTGCATATATGTTTATTATAGTCACATATTCCTGTTGAATTGATCCCTTCATCATTATACAGTGCCCTTTTTCATCTATTTTAACAGTTTTTGTGTTAAATCTATTTTGTTTGATATTAGGATGGCTATACCACCTCTTTAAGGTTTCTGTTATCATACAATATCTTTTTCTATACATTAACTTTGCATGTATGTTTGTTGGTGAAATGTGTTTCTTGTAGGCAGCAAATAGATGGGTCTTGTTTTTTAATCCATTTAGCCAGTCTGTATCTTTTAACTGCAGATTTGAAGACATTTACATTCAAGGTGACTATTGATAAGTAATGACTTGGTTCTGCCATTTTTCCATAAGTATTCCTTTTGTTTACTTCGTATTTTCTTTGTACTTTTACTGGAAGAATTTCTTCCTTCATCTTCTTAGTGATGACCATGTTTCTGTGTTTCTGCTTGTAGCATATCCTTAAGCATCTTTTGTAAGGTTGAAAAGGTGGTTACAAATTCTTTCAATTTCTGTTTGTTATGGAAGGTCTTTTTTCCACCTTCATTCATAAATGAGAGCTTTGCAAGGTACAGTATTCTGGGTTGACAGTTTTTTCTTTTATGACTTGGAATATGTCTCTCTATTCTCTCATAGCCTGTGGAGTTTCTGATAAGACATCAGCTATGAGTATAAGTGGAGATCCTCTGAAAGTAATCTGGCATTTCTCTCATGCATATTTAGTCTTTATGTTTTACTGTGGAGAGTTTGGCTACAATGTGTCATGGTGAAGACCTTTTCTAGTCATGTATACTGTAATTACTTCACTAAAAAGGCCTTCCAATCCATTCTCTCTTTCCACACCTTCAGGTATTCCTAAGACCCATATGTTGGGTTGTTTGATAGTATCACATAAATCTCCAATGCTATTTTTTAGTTTTCTAATTTCTTATTATTTTTTTTTTTTGGCCTGACTGCAGAATTTCCAGAGATTTGTCTTCTAACTGGGATATTCTTTCTCTTGCCTCACCAAGTCTGCTGTTAAGGCTCTCCACTGCATCTTTTATTTGATCTATTGAATTCTTCATTTCCAAAGTTTCACTTTGATTTCTCTTTAAAATCTCTATTTCACAGAAAAAAAATTTCATTTGTGTCATATATGGATTTCTTTAATTTGCAGATTTTCTTCTGAACACTTCTAAGCAATCTCATGATCAACTTTTTGAACCACATTTCCAACATTCTTCATTCTCCTCATCTTCACATTCCAGTATTGAAGTGTTGTTGTGTTCCTTTGGAGATATCAGGTTTTATTCCTTATTCTTGTTTCCTGAGTTTCTGCATTTACTTTTAGCCAATTGTGAAGATACCTGTTGGGTTTTTTTTTCCTGTAATGGCTTTTATGGCTTTTGTCTTCAGATTATGCCTCTGTGGCTTAGCGGAGTGTCTGCTGTGTGGTGTATTGGGTGTGACTCAGAAGCTCTATTCAGTGCTCCAGGGTGAGAAGAGTGTCTAAGATGACACCCAAGTTGATGTACCATATCAATAAAAAGATTATTAATTTGTGTACATTTAAATATACTTGTATCCCTAGGATAAATCCCAGTTAGGTAGAGTGGATGATCTTTGATGTGTTGTTAGATTTTATTTGCTAGGATTTCGTTGCAGATATTTGCATGTATGTTCACCATGGATATTGGTTTAAAGTTCAGGTTTTTATCGTATTTTTTTTCTGGTTTTGGAATTAAGGAAGTGCTATCCTGATAGAATGATTTGAAAGAGTTCCCTCCCTTCCAATTGTTTTGAATAATTTAAAAACCATTTATATTCATTCTCCCTTAAAAGTTTGGTAGAATTCAATAAGAAGCTATGGGGTCCTGGGCTTTAGTCTTTTGGGGAGGCTCTTTATTACTGATTAAATCTCAGACTTGGTTATTCAGGTTTTCATTACCTTTGTACCACAATTCTAGTAAATTATATGTGTCTAGAAATCCACTTATTTCTTCTAAATTTTTAAATTTGTTGGCATATAGCTGTATGTAATAATTTCTAATTATTCTTTTTGTTTCTGTGGTATCAGATGTTACATTTTCTTTTTCATTTCTGATTTTATTAATTTGGGTTTTTTTTGTATTTTGGTGTTTTTGATTGTTTTTGGTTAGAACATGCATAAGACCCCTATCTTATACCCTTTATGAAAATCAATGCACAGTGGATCAAACATCTAAACTTAAGACCTGAAACCATCAAATTACCAGAGGAAAACATAAGAGAAATGCTGCAAGGCATCCTCCTAGGCAAAGAGTTCTTGGATAAGACTCAAGAAGCACAGTCAATAAAAATAAAATCATATAAATGGAATTATATCCAGTTAAGAAGTTTCTGCACAGCAAAGGAAACAGCAAAGTGAATAAGCAATCAGCAGAATAGGAGAAAATATTTGCAAACTGTGCATCCAATAACGGATTAATATCCAGAATACATAAGGAGCTGAGGAAAATCCACAACAACAAAACAAACAATCTAGTTAAGAAATGGGCAAAGAATGTAAGCAGGCATTTTTCAAAGAATGAAGTATAAATGGCCAACAGACACATGAAAAAATGCTCAGCATCACTAGCCATCAGGTAAATGCAAATAAAAACCATAATGATGTGTTACCCTCTCCAGTTAGAATGGCAACTATTCAAAAATTAAAAAAAAAAATAGCACATGCTGGTGCAGTTGTGGAGAAAAAGGTGCCCTAATACACTGTTGATGAGATTGTAAATTGTTACAACCATTATGGAAAACAGTATAGAGATTCCTCAAAAACTAAAAATAGATCTACCATATGACCCAGTTGTCCCACTCCTGGGAATATTTCCAAGGGAAATGAAAGAATCATGTGAAAGAGATACCTACACTCCCATGTTTATAGCAGCCATTTCACAATAGCAAAGATATGGAATAAACCTAAATGTCCATCAACTGATGATTGATAAAGAAAATGTGGTATATACATACACAATGGAATACTAATAAGCCATAAAAAGAATAAAATCCTGACACTGACAACAAAATCAATGAAACTGGAGGCCATCATGCTAAGTGAAATAAGCCAGATATGGAAAGATAAATATTACATTTCTCTTACTTGTGGAAGTTAATATATATAGACACAGTATAAACACTGTATGGGCCAGCACTGTGGCTCACTTGGCTAATCCTCCACCTGAGGCACTGGTACACCCAGGTGGGGGTGCCGGATTCTGTCCCAGTTGCTCCTCTTCCAGTCCAGCTCTCTGCTGTGACTCAGGAAGGCAGTGGAGGATGGCCCGAGTCCTTGGGCCCTGCACCCACATGGGAGACCATGAGGAAGCACCTGGTTCCTGCATTCGGATCAGCACAGCGTGCCGGCCGTAACAGCCATTTGGGGGGTGAACCAACAGAAGGAAGACCTTTCTCTCTGTTTCTCTCTCTCTCTCTCTCTCTCACTGTTTAACTCTGCCTGTCAAAAAAAAATTAATAAATAAAATAAACATTGTGTGGATGTCATACTATTTGGTATTTATTTGTTTATTTTCATAAGAATACCCTCCATTTAATACATTAAAAGAAACTAAGTCCTTGAGAATAAGTTTTATCATTAATTAAGGAAGCATCTAAGAAAACAAGCAATGGAGTTGGACACTTAGGCACAACTAAAACTTATGGGACATAGGAATATCCTCCTCTAATACACTATAATGAAATAAATTTTTGAGAACAAGTTTTACTGTTAACTCTCATAAATCAAATCTTTGAGGACAGATGTCTTGCATGGGAAGTTAGTGCACAGTTACTCCTGTTGTTAATTTAACAATTAACACTCTTACGGATGACATCAGTGATCAGCAGAGGCTCTTGACATGAGATGCCTAGGCTATGGAAGCCTTTTGAATCCACAAATCCCATCAGTATTTAGACAAGGCCACAGGCAAAGTGGAAATTCTCTCCTCGCTTCAGAGAAAAGTACATCCTTCTTTGATGACCACTTTTTCCAATGGTGTCTCGCCCACAGAGACACCGTTGCTTCACATAGGACATTTTTTGCCACAGTGTCTTGGCTTTCTAGACCTGAAATGCTCTCGTAGGCTTTTCAGCTAGACAAGAATGCCCTAAGGGCTGATTCTGAGGTCAGAGTGTCACTTAAAGTGATTATCATTCTATGAGTCTGCTGTATGTACTGCTTCTCATGTTGGAGAATTCACTCCCTTTTAATTCTATCTATCTATTATTATATTTGATATTTATTATAAACTTTGCTTCACTGAACAATACCATGTAAATGACAATGCATTAATCAGTCCCCATGTTATGATCATTGCCATAAATCTCTCACCTTCTGATATTAAAATATCTGTTCTAAGAAAAAAATAGTATATATACGTGTGTACATAATGTATGCATTTGATAAAAATGTGGCTAATGTTTTTAAAAATGCAAAAAAGGAAAATTATCTCAACAGTAAGCTTCAATTGGTCAACAAGTGTTTAATTTAAAAATAATTAAATAAATAAATACAATGAATAAGTCCTCAGTTGTCGGCATTGAGGAACAGCAGGTTAAGTCACTGCCTGCAACTCCAGCAGCCCATATGCAATTCAAGTCCTGGCTGTTCCACTTCTGATCCAGCTCTCTGATAATGTGCCTGGGAAAGCAGCAGAACATGGCCCAAGTCTTTGTGTCCCTGAATCCACCTGGGAGACTTGGATGGAGTTCCAGGTTGCTGACAATCTGGGGAATAAACCAGTGTATGGAAGATCTCTTGCTCTCTCTCTTTCATACGTGAACTTCAGTTCAGTGACTTTTGACAAATAGGTATTTTTAAATTCTCAACTAAATGAGATTTCTTAATGCTTGTTTTAGTGCCTAGCTTTATTTAGATCATTTGCATGATCTATATAATGAGCTATTCTTTGAAATTTATTAAAATTTGTTTTATGATTTAGTTCATAATTAATTTTTATAAGTACTTTATGTATGTTTTGTCGCTCCCCCTCTTCGTGGAGGAACGACACAGGACCCTGCGCTGTTCTTTTGTCTGCTCGGCCCTCCCCGGGTTTGCTGCTGGTTCTTCCCGGGTTGGCTACCGACCCTTCCACCTCCGTGGAAGGGCGGTTCCCCCTGCCACTTTCCCCACTTCCGCGGGGGAGCGGCACACCGCCGGCCGGCTCTCTCGGGGGCTGCACAGGTGTTCCTTCAGATAGATGTTCCCCTTAGATGTTCCTGGTGCATGTTGTCTCTCTCCTCCTTTATAGTCCTCTTCCACCAATCCCAACTCTGCTACCCACACGCTGAGTACGCTGCTCTCCTCCAATCAGGAGCAGGATCAGCTCCTGCAGGTCATCACTCAAGTTGGCGAGAGGCAGCTGCGTAGAAGTTGTTACTCCCTTCTCAGCGCCATATTGTGGGAGAGCAGATGCATAGAATAAGTCTTAATTCCAGTAACAGTCTAATCTGAGTTGCTCCCCACAATGTTTCTAGATTTTTATATGAGGATTCAAAAAGTGTCCATTATATCAGCCTTCTACTATGTTGCTCAAATTTTCCAAACAAGGAATTCACAAAAATGTTCATGAAAAATGTCTATTTTGAAAAAAACTATGTATGGATTTCAAAATGTAGTTTTGCATTAAAATAAATTTCCTTTATCTTCTATTTTGCCAGGATCTTTTTGCTCACTTTTTTCCAGATACATTTGCTTCTAATCTTTTACTCCTAGGGCTGCCATGCACAGCAATGCCAGCTAGACACTTACACAACTCTAGGGAGTGGCATTCAGAGACTGCCCTGTGATCACTCACATCTCTTAAGGTGTGTGCAAGTAAAGTTTCCATGTCCTTGTGCTTTATTGGAGTCTTTTATAATAAGTACAAAGATGGAATTTGTTTTTTTCCACCCAGATTGAAAGCCTATTCATTAACTGGCAAGTTCAGTCTATTTGTATTCATTGTGATAGTTGAGCTATATTTTTCTTCTTTCTGTTATCTCATTTTTAATTGATGTTCTACTTTTTCTGTTTCTTTTTAATATCCTGTGATTTCAAACTTTCTCACCATTAGTTAGACAAGAGCTTTAACACATCCATGATTGTTGGGCTTCCCTCCTACCAACAACAGTGATTATGAAGATACTACCTAGAGTTTGGGTTCTGAGGTATTTTGGATCCAGTCACATTTCTTTTCCTTGATAGTAGTTTCTTTTTTCTTTGGAAAACAGCAACTTTTACCAAAGCTTTTTGGGTTAATTAATGTAGTTTATTTTTTCTTCTTTTACTTTCTTTATTTTTTCCTCCTATCTTTCCTTCCTCCCTTCCTTCCTTTTTTCTTGTTTTAAGTACTTACTTTAACATTTAAAGTGTAAAACTTTGTTTTATACTTTTGTGAAACCAATGGTTAAGAATGTTATACTACTATAGTTTTAATCTTCTGTGATTACTTTATAATGTACTGTATATGGGTGAAATAGTCATTTTTTCCACTGTTTACGGCCCTTTCCTATATTCCCACTAAACAAGGGTCATTTTGCTCTTTACTTGCTAAACTTTTTTTTATTTTATTTTTATTTTTATTTTTATTTTTTTTGACAGGCAGAGTTAGAGAGAGAGAGACAGAAAGGTCTTCCTTTTTCCGTTGGTTCACCCCCGAAGTGGCTGCTACCGCTGGCACACTGCAGCCAGCATGCTGCGCCGATCCAAAGCCAGGAGCCAGGTGCCTCCTCCTGGTCTCCCATGCGGGTGCAGGGCCCAAGGACCTGGGCCATCCTCCACTGCCTTCCCGGGCCACAGCAGAGAGCTGGACTGGAAGAGGAGCAACCGGGACAAAATCCAGCGCCCCAACCAGGACTAGAACCCGGGGTGCCAAAGCCACAGGCGGAGGATTAGCCTAGTGAGCTGCAGCGCCGGCCAAGGGTCATTTTGCTTTTTACTTGCTAAACTTCTTATTCAGCAAAGTATTAAGCCTTTTTATTGTAATATAAAATTAAAATATGTTATCTCGAAAACTAAAAAAACAAAGGGAGATGAAGGAGGTGGGAAGAAGAGAGGATAAAGGAAGAATAAGGAAACATTATATTCTTGGAATTACATCTAAACGGCATATTGAATCTGTTAAAAACTAATTAAAATTAAAGAAAACAAACAAAAATATTTTCAGTGTCTTTTCTTTGACCCGGTCAAAGTATTATAAGCTACAGAATATTATTATTGCAGTCACACATTTGAATAGTACTTTGGTTATCTGTAAAATTCTATCTGCAAATTTCTTTTCTTCAGTACTTTAAAAATATTCCTCCATTGTTTCTGATGTCCAGTATCAAGCTTGAAAATTTCAATGTCATATTTTTTTTCTGTTCTTTTTTTTAGATTTATTTATTTTTACTTGAAGTCAGAATTACACAGAGAGAGGAGAGGCACAGAGAGAGAGAGAGAGAGAGAGAGAAAGGTCTTCCACCTGTTGGTTCACTCCCAAATGGCTGCAATGGTCAGAGTTAGGCCGCTCCGAAGTCAGGAGCCAGGAGTCAGGAACCAGGAGCTTCTTTCGGGTCTCCCACGCAGGTGCGGGGGCCCAAGGACTTGGGCCATCCTCTATTACTTTCTCAGGCCATAGCAGAGAGCTGGATCGGAAGTGGAGCAACCGGGTCTCGAACCGTCACCCATATGGGATGCCAGTGCTGCAGGCGGCAGCCTTACCTGCTACGCCACAGCAACAGCCCCATCTAATGTCAATTTTATCATGTATCATTTTCTTTTTGTGATAATTTTAGATCTCAGTAAAATTTATCGTGTGTGGATTTTTAAAACATACATTGTCCACTGGTCCTTTACAAGGCATTTCAATCAACAGTAGTTCTTTCTTTGGAAAATTTTATCCATATTTCTTCAAATATTTTCTTTTATCTATTTTTTACATTTTCTCCTTCAATGATTCCAAGTATCTAGAAACTGGTATTTCTGCTTCTAGGATCTTTAACACTAAACTTTTGCATTCTCTATTTCCTTCTAGAAGCAGTTGTCAATCTAATCTTTCTATTCACTAATCCATTTTTTCCTGTACCTTCATCACTGTTCATCCCACCTGTTAGGTAATGTCAACTCTTATGCTTTGGATTCTAACATTCTACATCATTCCTTTGGGTGATTCCTTGTTTCTTGTTGCTAATTTCATTTTCTCCTTTAGGATGTTTGTTTTAGAAATTACAAATCCCAATCCTTTTTCCAGAGGGTATTTGTAATTCAGTAATTCAGTTCGTTGCTTTGTTTTTGAGATACTACCCCAGGTGTCCTCAGATACCATCAAGGTCCATCATAAGCCCTCTTCTTGTCTCTCTGTACACTTTATTTTCAGATTATCTCATTTCCCCATGGATGTCTTACAGATCTCTCTATCACACCTTATTCAAAACTGGACTATTGATGCTTCCTATATTCTAAAAAATACTCTGCATTGCTTTAAATTGCTCAAACATCTATGTAGTTATTCAGGCCCTAAACCAAGAGGTTACCCCAGAATATTCTGTTTCCACCAAGCCCTAAACCCAGTCCTTTATCAGGATCTGTCCATTTTATCTCTACACTCAAATCTTGCTTTTGTGTTCTTGCCTCATATCAGCAGCAGCTACCTAAGTGTAAGCAGCCATCATTTAAATCTTGGCCTGTCCAAGCTATCCTAGCTACTCTTCTGTTCCCATGCTTGCCCCACATCCAACTCCTCTAGCTATTTTCATATATACAACACAAATTGTTCTACTGGTATGTACACACACACAACTTAAAACCCTCCATCCAGTATAAAATTGAATCCCTTTACCAAAGCCTACAAAGTCTTACACAATCCAGACAGGAACGTATACGCACAACACACAGAGAGAAAAGAAACACACACACACACACACACACACACACACACATACACACAGGGAAAGAGAGAGCAATTCTAAGTGTTAGAATTTTCCATTGACTTCCCATTGCATCCAGCACAAAATTGAATCTCTTTACCAAGGCTTACAAAGTCTTAGATGACTCAAATCCCATCTATCTCTCCATCCTCATCTTTTTTTTTTTTTATTTGACAGATGAGTTAGATAGTGAGAGAGACAGAAAGAAAGGTGTTCCTTCCATTGGCTCACTCCCCAAATGGCCGCTAAGGCCGGAGCTATGCTGATCCAAAGCCAGGAGCCAGGTGCTTCCTCCTTGTCTCCCATGTGGGTGCAGGGGTCCAAGCACTTGGGCCATCCTCCACTGCCCTCCCGGGCCAAGCAGAGAGCTGGAGTGGAAGAGGAGCAGCTGGGACTAGAACTGGTGCCCATATGGGATGCCGGTGCCACAGGTGGAGGATTAGCCAAGTGAGCCATGGCGCTGGCCCCCACCCTCATCTTATACCAACACCTCCTCACTATCTGTGCTTTGGATACACTGAGCTGCTTTTAGTCCCAAGCACATGCTACACCATATCTAATCAGAGGACACTGCATGCAGCTGTCCTCTCTGAGATTCTTTTATTCCTTCCTCTCTATTTTGTTACCTCTTTCTCATCCTTTAGGTCTCAACTTCAATGTCACCCCTCAGATAAGTCTTCTAAGACTTCCCTAATGGAAGCAAATCTTAGCTTCTTAATCTCTGTTTTAGCCTCCTGCCTATTTCTGTCATACCACGTATCATATTGAACAATTATTTTATTTTACTGTTAACAATTTTTAATCTTTCTCTTACGAGGCAGAGATTTTCCATAATATACAATTAATACATGTTGGAATGATGAATAGATGGACAGTCACATGATTCTGGATACTATGAAGGCATGACATGCCAAATTCCTTCTTCCCCAATAATAATGCCATGCAAAAGTCACCTAACCCACTCTGAAATAATCATCAACAACAGTCTTGCCATTTATTTTTCTTCTTCCACTTTCTCCATGATTTTGTTCCCTATTAAAACTTCGTCTATTGTATGTCTGAACATTTTGTTATGCCAACACACAAGAGTTTCCTAAACGAAAATTTTAGCAAAAGTTACCATGGATGTCTGATATATGCTTTTCCCTTACTTGAATAATACCAAACACATGTTGATACAGTTATTAAGGAAAAAGATGTTTTCCCAGCAGCTGTTGACTTCATCAATTCCACTATGCTGTGACTCACTCAACCTTCCACAGAGTTAGAAAGTTACAGCTTACTAAGGAATTAAGTATTTTTTTTATTGTGATGATAGAGGAATGGTCAAAGTTAGAAATGCAGAACGTGAAAAAAGTCTACTAGAATGAGAGATTTGATACTATAGAAAATTGAATAACAATGTTAAAAAGAAAAAACTACACTTACCTTGTACTTAAACAGAACAACTTAAAAATGTGAAAACTGGCATAAAGGGTGGGGTATTTGCAACAGGGAAAAGGCAATTATTTGTTTACAGAAGGCAACAGCTGCCAATCTGAGCCACTTGATTAATGGCCAACAAAGAAATCTCCTCTTTTCTAGTTGTATTAATATTATGCCAAGCATTAATGAGTAATAACTATCCCAGGCATTAGTCAATATTCCTTTTGAGAGAATACTTTTTCAATCCTCCACCACATTGCATAACCTCTTGGAAAAGAGTTGATTACCTGCCAGCTCCAGAACAGAAAGCTCTGTTGACCATATAACACAGTGAGTACTCTGGGAAGTGCACAGAGCCATGTGCACCTTGACAGATGGAATTTGGCTTGATAGTGACGGCATGGTCACATTTCACAGTGATTTTGTGCTTTCCCTCATTACTTTTCATATTACTCTCAAAATGACAATAGTTTCCAGTTATTGAACACATACTGTACAAACAACAATCCACTAAGCATTGTACAAATATTGTTCATAGTGCTCCTATGTCCTACATGTTACTGTCTAGGTCAAGTGGATACCATAGTCATTTCAGAGATCAGGCAATGGAAGGCTCAGAAAGGTTAAATAACTCACTCAAGATTATGCAATAAGCTTAATAATCATAACTATTAGCTTCAAAGCTCTTCTTGATGGAGAAACTCACTATGTTCTTGGGAGAAAGTACAGTGTGGCAGCAGTAGCAGCATTATTTTGCAATATTACAATAGCACTGTGTCTCCAATAGGACAAAGAAAGAGCAAGTGGTTAAAAGCTATGCAAATAATGTATTCTCTAGTCTAAGGCTCTCTTACCATAACTGTTCACTTCCTTCCTTCAACAGGTATTCATGGAGCTACTATTTGATATTATAAGGAATAGAAAGATAAGCAAAACAGAGATGAGAAAGACAAAGGCTTTCATCTTCTCAGAGCTCAGGGAAGCATCTACAAAGGCAATTCTAAGCTGGAATTAATATTGTGCTATTTTTTGCTGAGAAGACAACTTTTTATAAAATAAAACTTACTGACAATGAAGTTTACAGATTAATACATTAGCTTTAAAATTATACCCTTTAGCATGCAGAGGACTGACTAGTTTCCTTCAGTAAGATGACAGGAGGTCAGGATCAGAGGAACGATGCACACCATTTTCCCTCAGACAAGTACTGGTTTAATTTCTTCTCATGTTAATTGTCATCGTAACACTTTGAGTAAACATTTCCACCACTGAGAAAACTGAACACCACTAACTGACTTGGTGAGCTAAATACATACTTCATACATATTTAAGACTTAAATGAAATGTCAGCGCTTGCTTTTTGTGATTATTCCTCTAGTATTTTTGAAGATGCAAGCTTAACAGAGAAGATAACCAAATTCAAAAACACCTATCAAATGAGTAAATACCAATTAAAATATATGATCCTCTTGCAAACCTACACTCCTGTTCTAACAGAAATGACTAATGACTTGAGTGGGAAGAGTAGGAAAAAAGGATAGTGTCATTTACATTCCTGAGGAGTAAATAAATTTAATAGTGAGATTACTGGCATTATGACAAATATCTGGAATGATGTCAAGTATTACTCATGCAAATTACAAGTAAAATATCAGCCTTCAGAATATATGATAGACTAGAGATGTTTCTTTATATCTTCTTATTTCTCTTTCTGACTTCAACCTTAAACAACAATGAAAGCATCTAATAAGCCATTGTGTGGCAGAAAGCAACTTTGAACTCAGAGGCAGGAACTACAATCAAATCCTCAACCAACTTCAGAATCAGCTGTGTGGCATGGATAAATTTTATCATTGGCTACTTTCTCCAAATCAGCCGCCATAATGCATCCTACTTCACTGGACTGTGATGTGAATTACCACGTGAAAATGCCTAAAATAGAGCCAGTCCTCACAGAAGTCAAAACATTTTGGGCAGCCCCTTACTCCACGATCCTGCCCCACTCTTTGCAGTGCCTTACTTACCTGCTTTCTCTAACACATTCAATTATTTCTCTTGCCTTCTTTAATAGACCAAATTTCTTCTTGTGACCATCAATATGGATGGAGCCAAAAATTCCCAAAATCTCCTTGATTTCAGGGACTCTTCTGACTTCCATTTTTGTGTTTCTATATGTAGGGACTGAAAGGGGACATCTGACTGGCTCCAATGAGATTATAGATTGAGTTCCCCCTATATTTTTTGTTTTCCCTGGTTCAACAAGCATCAGCTATGGGAGCACAGCCTCCCGGTTTCAAGGGTTGCCCATTCAAGGAGATGTGGAAGGAGGGGAAGCTACTTAGGAACAGGGAGGTAACAGAGAAATGAGCAAACACATCTATTTGGAATCTAAATATCCATAAAAATCAAATCTAATCACCCAATCTCTCTCACAAATATGTCCTCTTGCATTCCCATGAGACAGGAAAAGAGTTTCACTGATAATCCCATTTTACAGAAGGGAAGCATAAAGCACCAAGGATGAAGAATCTATCCAGGTTCAGTTAATGAGTCACCAATGGAACAAGAAATAAATCCAGGCTGAAAGTTTAGGCTGCCAGTCTCTTTAACAATTAAGATTGCAAAAATATCAAATCATACAGAGACAGAATAAGTGCTATGTCTGTATTGATTAAAGAGACAGAGACACAGGCGCAGGAGGAAGAAACTAAGCAAGGTCACTAAATGAGGAAATAAGCCAGCTTAAAATAAAATTCTATTTTGGCAGAGTCATGTTTTCACTCCTGGGCAACTTCCTCCCCATAGAAGAACATCAATACCAATGAGAAATGAACTTCAGGGTTAAAGCCTTGGCCCCAGTCCCAGATGGCCATGGATAACTCCCCTGCCTCCAAATTGCAGTCAAAAAATAGATATTTCTTTCAGACATCTCAGAAAATACAGTTAATATTCAACCACTACTCACGAATAAGTTATCTTACTGTGGAGGATATGACTATTTCATTATCTGTGAAATTTAAATAAAACATGCTAAAGGGAGAGAAGACACAAAACAGCCATTGCCAGAAGTCTCAATACATGATGGCTGCTGGGCACATTTAGGACTGTGGGGCCATTGTGAAAAGTCAATATCCCCCCTGACCTGATCTAGGGTAGGGCTGGGTGGCAGGAGGAAGGTCTCTCAGCTGTAAGAGCAGAGTGCAGTGAGAGACATCACTGGCATAAGGCCTAATTGCCTGCCTGGGATCAATGTTGCTAAATGAATTTGGGAGTTGTCATGGTTCCCACTCCATGGTCCAAGCTCATTTGTAAAGGAGAGCAAAAGGAGCCCAGTGCTTTGAGAATGTCTATGCAAAATTATAATAATTGCTTATTACATAATACAGTTATTAAGGTATTTTCTGTGTTGTTCTAGAAACAAAGCACATACTTTGAGAAGACAGAAGAAATGGGAACGATGGTGTTTTCCTCTTGTAACTTTCCCAGGCAAGAAAGTAGCTCTGGTCCCCAAGGCTTTACAGCCTTTTATTCTTCATCGAACTGCAAACTACAGGGAGGCAAAGAACAATTTTTAGGCATCATTAAATCCATAGAATGTAGTCTAGTGACTAGCACAATAAATACCTGCCTAACTAAACTGATACCCTATTGTAGAATGGACCCTGTTGTAAAATGTGTTGTTATAGAACACATAGCACTAAGTTCTGCATACCAGGCATGCCATAGTTACAAGTTATTAAAATGGAAGAATTGACTGTGATCCTTCTATATCTAACTTTGTGACCAAAAAATGCTCTGTTTCCATGATGATCCATTTTCCTGACAATTAATGTTAAACACATTTTCATATATATATATATATATGTCACTTAGATAGCCTCTTTTGTACAGAATATTTTGTTCATTTTAACTGTCATGCCAGTCCCATTATTTAATACACATATATTTTCCCTATATTTAAATTATTTATTATATATGTGTGTGTTGTGCATATATTTTCTGAAACTGCAGCTTGCTTTTTCATTCTTTAAATAGTTTCAGTATTACTGTTATAATTTTAATAAAGTACAAATATTTTTTAAAATATGTACTAGTCATTAGCTGCCTGTGACTACTGAGTAATTGGAACACAGCTAGTGTAACTGAAGAAAGGAACTTTTTACTTCATTTGATTTCAATTAATTTGAATTGAAATACCTCTCATGTCTCATTGCTGCTACGTTGAAAAGAGCAGTGCGGCCGGCGCCGCGGCTCACTAGGCTAATCCTCTGCCTTGTGGCGCTGGCACACCGGGTTCTAGTCCCGGTAGGGGCGCCGGATTCTGTCCCGGTTGCCCCTCTTCCAGGCCAGCTCTCTGCTGTGGCCAGGGAGTGCAGTGGAGGATGGCCCAGGTACTTGGGCCCTGCACCCCATGGGAGACTAGGATAAGCACCTGGCTCCTGCCATCGGATCAGCGCGGTGCGCTGGCTGCAGCACGCCAGCCACGGCGGCCATTGGAGGGTGAACCAATGGCGAAGGAAGATCTTTCTCTCTGTCTCTATCTCTCACTGTCCACTCTGCCTGTCAAAAAAAAAAAAAAAAAAAAAAAAAAAAAGAGCAGTGCTAGAGTCTGGGACAAGGTTTGGCACATGGTAGTTGTTACTGCATGTTTCTGAATGAACGAATGAATGAATGCACATGCCTAATCCCTCCACATACTTATATCTTGCCAAACTGCTCTCAACTACAACATGCAGGGAGTTTCATTTACTTGGCTCAGTTGGGATTAAATAAGTAATCTAAAAGCAAAGAGCATTTAATCATTCTTTGGATATTGTAAGAAAAGTCTTTCATGGCTAATTTGAAAGATGGACTTTAAAGTAATGAGAATACAAGTCAGTTGTCTACAGGCCATATTTTCACTCCAAGTTTTACAGCTTAGGACAGAATGGTCAAGGAGAAGAATAATGTACTTGCACCTAGTTCCACTAAACTGTCTGCTGACTAACCTTGTATGTCAATTAACATGAAAAGCACTTGACTTTCCTTAACTATGTGTGCTAAATGGGGAAATCCCATGTGCCATGTCTCCTTCCCAGGATGTCAGGAGCAAATGATATCACTGGCATGAAAATATCTAATGCTCAGCTAATACAGATCATCATTAAAATAAGCTATTCATATGAATAACAAATATCATAATAATGGTATCTGTGCTGTTAACAATAACTGAATATGTGTTTTCTTGCAAAATAAAAACATATATGTCCCCCCACAAAAGCAAGTAATTTTCTTTCACTTTAAGAATATTTCCTTCTTTTTTTTTCTGTGCCACTTCATATCTCTTAAAGTCACATCCCATTTGCTGGGTAGTTTCAGGTGACAATTCTATAGCTATTCTTCTCATCCATCTCTGATGTCATTGGATGTGGCTCTTGGCATGGGTGGGTTACACTGTGGGAACTATGTTTGAAACCAATTGTTCTCCTGCCACTGCTCTGAGATGAAGAGTTTACTTTGTGTTTCTTGAGGCCCCTTGGCGGGTCATTATAAGGAATACTCTCAGAAGTGAAAGGAATGGAAAAAGCAAAATCAGAAAGCAATTTGGGGACCATCTCCCATGACTTATAAGACAGCAAAGCTCTGTGGGCTACATAAGCACCAACAGCCTGTGCACTGGTCCCTTGCAGCAATCCAAGATGTGATGGTATCTCAGCAGGGAACAATAGCCTAGCATTTGCTAAGGAGGCTGGACTCCAAGCACTGGGCTCCCAGCCTTGGCAATGACCCTAGTGCCCAGAATGGCAACTCCAGAAGAGTTTCCACTCCAAAAGAGTAGTGAAGTTTTGAACACTGGGCATATAAGTTGTGATCTTTGTGGATCAAATATGGGACATTAATATGGCCCACAGACAAACACCATAATTAACAAAGCATAACCTTTCCACCACTCAGGCCAAATGGCGGCTTGCAGCATACCCAATTTATTTAGAGAGAGGAAAGAAATCAAACATTACTCATATCCTGTTTTAAAGAAAAAACATATTGCTGCCCACTTCATGCCTGTGCCTCAAAGCAGGGCTCCCACTCCACATTTTTCACTGAGACCAGAATGAGGTGGTTTTTCTGACTCACTCCTTGTCATGGCCCATAGAACTGGGAGGGCTGAGTAGAGGGATGAGTCTAGTTATATTCACAAAGCTGTGGTCAAAAACCAGAGTTCCTCTCTTGCTCTCATTTTCTTAGATCATATGAGTGAACCTGAGGAACTGACCTGAGTGAATGTGGTTGTTCAGCGAGCTCTGTGTTACTCAGGCAGACACTGATCACCTCGAGCAGCAAGGAACAGATGGGAAGCATGATCCTCCACCCCTACCAGGTGATATGTTGTATTTCCCACTACAGTACCACTTATTAAAGCATGCTCCAACATAACTATATAATCTGACACAATAAACACAATGAAGTACCAGGCCACACAAGGCATGAAAGTGTCATTCTAGGCAGATGCATGAAAATTCTGATGAAAAATGCAGCTACATTTCCAGTCTGAATCAAGCCACAGGGTCTTACTGAGCTACTGAATGAGGCCCTGGCCCAAGAACGCCCCTGTGAAGGGGGTAGGCCATGGAGCTCTGTCTGGATTCTTCCTCCCTCTTACATAAGGGCAGAAGTGCCTGTTTGATATTTCCTAAAAATCCACATATATTTGTCACCCCGTTCACCAAGGAGTATTCATCCTTGGTATCCGTTTTGCCAACTAGCAAACTCTCTTATGCTCACTAGAGTGGAAGCTATTAAAGGATAGCTGGTTTTGGTCTTTCAAATGCAAGCTTAGGATCCCTGGCATGTTCATTCCTTAGCCAACTATTGCAAAAGTTAATTATACACTGCTAATGTGTTTTGTAAACACACGTACACATACAGCTCTCTGTTCATGCTAAATGATTATAAAATCATTTACAGAGCATATAATAGTACTGCTTTACCTTCAGAAGATTCTCCCCTTGAATGCCTGAGAAGTTTAAACTCTTGCTCTTTGCCAGACAGAAGGCTTAACCTTGGAGTTCAAGGTTTCCTTTCATTGTATTTCCTCAGAGTCTCCTATATAAATGAGCATCTTGTGAACCTGCAGAGCCAGCCCTAAGTAAACACACGTATGTGAAATCATAGAGAACACACATGTGCACCCCTGCTTCTGCATTTCCAGCCATCCAGAATATGCATGAGCTATCCTTAAGAGCAGGTACAAGCCCAGGGGAGCTGGTCCAGGCCTCCAGGATCCTCCCACTTTTCAGTACCTAGTTGCTTCATTTGACCCCACAGCATTTCTTCATCCTGGAATGGAGACACCTGGAAAAATTCATACACAGGGCCTGAGTATGCTAGTTCCTGCATTATATTTTTTTTCTCTCTTCTAGCAGCACAGGATGGTAATAACTTACATTTCAAACAAAAAAGGTCATTGGGTAGCTATCAGAACTAAGCAGTGATAGCTGTGAGAGATAAGTAATCGTTCTGCAAATCCTTCCTTTGAACTTCCTTCCTTTCTGAATTCCATTTTCCTGATCTGTTGCAACAAGTGTCTCCTTCAGCAAGTGTTATCACTGTGAGTGATGACCTTTTGTCCGTTTAGGCTGCTGTAACAACACCATAGACTGGGCAACTTGCAAACAACAGAGCTTTATTTTTCACAGTTCTAGAGATTGGGAAGTCTCTGATCTGAGCACCAGCAGATTTGCTGTCTAGTGATGAGCCTCTTCATAGAGGCCAGTCTTTTTGCTGTGACCTCACCTCGCAGAAGCAGAGGAGTTGGGCTTCCATAAGGACACTAATCTCATTCATGAGGGTTCTGCTGTCATGACCTGATCACCTCCTTACAGCATCAAGATAAGGGTTAAGCTTTCCACATAGACATTCGCAGGGGACACAATATTTAGACCATAGCCCCTATAATAGAATTTTAAAATTAATGCAGTGTGTAGCAACTTTCATTTATTAATAAAATATAACAGGATAGAAACATCAGCATAGATCACAAATATTAAGGGCAAAAGGATAAATTTAATGAGATTTGTTTCACTGTTACATATAGTATATGTGTATTTATAGTAAGTTGCAATATAAGACATAATTCTTACTAAAGATAATATAAAAATATTTCAGACCACTACTATGATTTATCTTATGGCAAATTTTCTTTGAGTCTCTAAGACAAGGGAAAGTTGTAATGGGAAATGTCATGTGTTACTGAGTTTCACTAGGCAGGAAGGTTGGGAATGAATTTCATCATGACCCCAAAACATCTGCCCAAGGAAACTTTCTTTTCAAGGAAAGAATGAATCCCTCTAGCAGCCCAGGCAGTTTTCTAAAAAAGCAGCGTCTTAGCTTGTGTTTTCTCAGAAGCAGATGCCAAGGCCAGAATTCTCATGCAATTAGTTCATTAGAGAGAAGAGAACAGCAACACTAGCTACATAGAGGGAAGGCAGCTTTAGGGGAGCTATACATTCAGCTACAATAGTTAGCTTCATGCTCAGGAAAATTCAGGGAGACCAGACACACTGCAGAATTACCGTACCTGAGAGATGAGACAAGAATTTAGAACCCAGTTGGTTGAAGGCTAGCTACTGCTGCATGGTGGAGGCAGCAGCAGTTAATTCTCTGGCACTTCTGGCCTGCGTGCTCCAAGATACAGTAAGGCAAAGTAGTTTCCACTGCTTGGAGATGCAAGATCAGGGGTCCCAAGATGCAGACACTGCAAGTTCCCAGGGTTTCCCAAGGTCATAGGCAAAACATTCACAGCAACTACCTGCTCAGGTGACCTGACCCAATGAACACTCATCTATAAGACCAGGGCATCCCTATCCATTCACACCCACCTTGAAGACAGTAATTTCGTGGCCTCCAGACCCAGATATAACTGAGGATAGAAAGCACTACAAGTAGGCCAGCGCCGCAGCTCAATAGGCTAATCCTCTGCTTGCAGCGCCGGCACCCCATGTTCTAGTCCCGATTGGGGTACCAGATTCTGTCCCGGCTGCTTCTCTTCCAGTCCAGCTCTCTGCTGTGGCCTGGGAGGGCAGTGGAGGATGGCCCAAGTGCTTGGGCCCTGCACCTGCATGGGAGACCAGAAGCACCTGGCTCCTGGTTTCAGATCGGCACAGTGCGCCGGCCACATCAGTCACTGGGGGGTGAACCAATGGAAAAGGAAGAGCTTTCTCTTTGTCTCTCTCTCTCTCACTGTCCACTCTGCCTAAAGGAAGAAAGGAAGAACCACAAGTATTAGTAAATATCATTTTGGTGCTCACATTTGGTAGCAAACGAAAACTGGGTGAAACCTTTCAGGTTGTCCTAGAATTTCCACCACTTTGTGCTGAGAACAAAGTCTACATGAATCTAAAAGGAAAGATGAAAACTCCAATTTTGATCAATTTTAAGCCACTCATACTGGTTTCCCTGGTTTTGAGCCATTTGCTACATATTCTAGACTTGCCTTCTCCAGGTCCTCTGCAATGAATCTGAAACTCTGGGCCGTGAGCTCCTGCACTTTCTAAATTAGTCAATTATTTTTGTCTCAGCTTCTGCTGCCAGCTGAAGGCAAGAGGGAAGCCAACTGCAGACCCCTTAGCCTGAGACCTTCCTCTTACTTCTACCCCAGGATTGGTACCCAAGTTGCATCAGGCCCATACCACCACGAGAAGGTGGATAAATTGCTAAAGATTCATGGTTATTTGGATTCACTGAGCTGAGATTGTCAAATCCAATGCATCTTCATACCCTATGCTGTGAATGGCTCACCTGAAGATGTTACGGATAGGTGTGAAGCAATTCCAGTGAACTACCAAGGGGGACTGGCAATTCCATACTTCCTCATAAAGCAGGTTGCCAATCTACCTAGCCAAACAAACGGGAAGGAATGAGCAAGATGTGCTTAGATTTGGGGTGGAATAGACCTTAGGGATTCTACCATGTGTCTCTACCAGATGCAAGGAGAGAGGGAAAAAAAAAGAAAAAAAATTGTACAAAACTCTGTGTTTCTTAACCCTAATTAGCTGGAGAAACTAGAGACCTCAACTTCACTCAGCTGCAGAGTTAATGCCACCAAGTCTGGCAGAGTACATATCTCCATCAGGTGACATGATCTAGTTCTGGCTTTATACATCACATGCTGAGCATTTGTCTTAGACACCAGGGTACAGCTTCTCCCAGTTGGTTGTATTGGCCAAAATGTCATGACAGAGATCATGACATCCCAAGATCACTCTGGTTTCATACCAAGATCACTCTGGCTTCTCCCAGAATTGGAACCTATTTGGGCTTACATCATCTGGCTATCAACTTCCCACCCTGTGACCCTGTCTGGGTCATCCAAGTCACCCTCAAGGGACAGAATCCCATTCTCCATGCTTTTGCCATGGCCCTCTTCAAACCTAACAGACTTTTTTCAGAAGCAGCTACAACTCATCATCTGACTTCAAGATTCCCCACTGCTGGAAGACCAGCCCCCGTGCAGGACATACCATTAATACCAGCCATGATGGGGAGTGAGCTTTGGCCACCATGGAAGAGACTGGCTAGTTGTTGCATGAAACTCTAGCTTCTTTCCTGGGTACACATTGGGCTCCATGCCCCAGCATGTTGTGCAGTGGCAATGTGCCTCAGATTTGGCTCTGACATTTGAACAAAAATTACATGTTTCATTTCCAGGCCTGAATCTTCAAAATTTTGCATGTAAATCTCTACTCTTCCTCTCTCTACTGGCTGGATATCTGGACCAGGGGACCCATGAGAACTATATTGAAATGGCAAGACATCTCACAGCCTGGGTCCTCCAAGGACTGAACAAAGCAAAATGCCATCTCCCATCCCATCCCACCCTCTAGCACTAACGGGCTTTTACATAAGACATTTCCATTGCACTGAGTGCCCAAGGTTTCAGGGTTTATCTGTTACAGCAGCTGGACTTACATTATCCAATAGACATCCATGACTAGGATGAGGCTTGCAGCCAACTTAATTGCCCCAGCTGTCTGCAGCCTACTCCCCTCCTGTCACAGTTGTGGAGATCTCAGCTTTCCTTACTTCCCAAGAAGGCAGTTTTAGGACATATGGGTTGAGAAGATGAGTAGGAGGTGCTGTCAAATGTTTCTCAAGGGAACATCCAACTTTCCCATGTTTTGTAATCAGAGTTTTCCATGGTCATACACTGAGTCAGAGGCAAAGCCAAGGTTTTCATCCTCCCTCTGCTGGGGCATCTCCTCTCCTGCAGGATGGGGTCTAATCTCTATTCTTAGGGGCATGGCAGGGTGTCAATCATGAGGGAGGTCCTGAACTCAGGATCCTACCTTCTGATGGACACCTTCAAGAAGGCCAAACACATCAGCTTCACAGAAGTGAGGAAATTTACAGTTAGCTGGACAATCTCTTTGTGGTTTAAATATAGTGTTGTTTCTTTCCCTCTCCCAAGTGATTCTATCCCATCAGTATTTTCATGTCAGTACAAATGCACATTCCCATTATTTAATCTGTTAAGCACATGGCCCCACTCATTTGTACCAAGAGGCAAATTGCAAAGTTCCTCCCTGTGATGTCACCACACATAGCAGCTAAGTGCTGCCACCCAAATGCACAGTAAATCGGTTTAAGACCTGAGAAAGGAGACAAGCTTTAACAAGGTGCTTGCAGACTTCCAGCCCTGTGCCTGGTCACCACCCTCAGGCTCTCTCCATTGCTCCTGAAAAGGATTCACACAGCAGCTGAGTTCCTATGTCCTTGGGGAATTTAGGAATGCTCCATCAGTCCTGCCCTGAGGGGACAGATTCCTCAGAGCAAAGTCAGAGGCCCAGGGCAAAAAAAGGAGGAGGCTCCTAACAGCAGCAGTCCTCATCAGCAGAGGAATGGCTGGGCCTGGGAGTGAGTGCACTGCCAGGCCTATATTTAGTTCAGCCAGTGACATCTCTGCACCTCAGCGCCATCTCTCACCAGGGAGAGGGCCTGTGAGACTGCACATTGTAGCATGGCTTTGACTCACTTGTTTAAAAGAGATATGAAAACAGTAAGACCCAAGGGAACAAAAGAGTTCCCAAAATATAAAAAAGAAAGGAAAAACAGTTGAGAATTTCTGTAAGATGAATCAAAAGGCAATAGTCCTGGAAATGTCCCCTGCAAAGCCTCCTATCCCCTCTTCTTACTAGAGCACACATCCAAATTTGCAGCAAATACTTGTTTATAATTTCCACTGATTTCTGGAAAGCTCAAGGCTACTTTCAAGAGTGTTTATAAAATGAAAAACAGCCGGCGCCGCGGCTCACTAGGCTAATCCTCCACCTGCGGCCCTGGCACACCTAGTCCCGGTTGGGGCGCCGGATTCTGACCTGGTTGCTGCTCTTCCAGTCCAGCTCTCTGCTGTGGCCCGGGAGTGCAGTGGAGGATGGCCCAAGTCCTTGGGCCCTGCCCGCATGGGAGACCAGGAGGAAGCACCTGGCTCCTGGCTCCAGAACGCGCGCCGGCCATGGCGGCCATTTGGGGAGTGAACCAATGGAAGGAAGACCCCTCTCTCTCTCCCTCTCTCTCTCTCTCTCTCTAACTCTGCCTGTAAAAAAAAAAAAAAAAAAAAAAAAAGAAAGAAAGAAAGAAAGAAAAGAAAAAGAAAAAGAAAAAAGAAAAACTCAGTGCGAAGTAGAGGCAAGCATCATGTCTCCTACTGCAAATGGCTTTTAAGGAACAAACTGCAAGTGGCAGAGGTACCACACTGAAGTCAAGGGTAGCCTGTTGAAGTGTAGCTCCCCAATAGGTTAAGGACATAGCAAACAGTTTTCACTCAAGTACCCTATAATCCTGTGGATAACTTACTGCAGGGCTTAGTAGACTTTTTCTGGAACAGATAGTAAATATTTTTGGCTTTGTAGGGCCTATGGTCCTTGTTACTCCTAGTAAATTTTGTTATTTTAACACTAAACTAACCAGAAACAATAAATGACTGAATGGGCATGGCTGTGTCTCAATAAAACTCTTATTTTATTGAGAAAAAAATAGTATGTACAGGCCAAATTTGACCAGAGACCACAATGTGCAGATCCTTGACTTAATGGTCAGAGCCAGTGTTGATGATGCCAGGCTCACACACACCACCAGGAGCTTCACTGTGTATCTACTGCCAGAGGGGAGCATCCCAGCAGGCTGTCTCCAAAACCTTCTCAAAGCCAAATGAAGACTAAGCAAGAGAAGAAGAATTTACCTCCATATTTCTGTAAGCACTGAAGGATTATCAGCTCAGACTCTAACTTTGTAGACTACAGAAAGTTACTGGAAATCTGCAAATGATTGCATGTTCTTTTAAGTTTGAGCCTCAGAGAGAACGAAGTTTCTTGAAATTCCTGCTTCCATCCACAGGAATTATAGTGTCCATCACCGTAGCTGAGCCTGGGCCTTTCTTAGATGTGGCTGTACTGATTCTTATATGGGCCATGTTCAAGGGCCATTATACAAGATCTGGCTTTCAGAAAGTTCTCACAACCAGAGCTCTGAGCAGTGTCCATGGAGCTGGGGACTTGGTGGACTTAAATGGTCCTTGCCAAGGGGCCAATGCTGCGGTATAGTAGGCCAAACCTCCTCAGGTTTGTATCCTGGCTGCTCCTCTTCTGATCCACCTCTCTGCTTATGGCCTGGGAAGGAGTGGGGGATGGCCCAAGATCTTAAGCCCCTATATCGCTGGGGGAGACCCAGAGAAATCTCTTGGCTCCTGGCTACAAATCACCCCAGCTCTGACCATTGTGGCCATTTAGGGAGTGAACCAATGGCTAGAAGCCCTTTCTGTCTGTCTCTCTCTCTCTCTGTAATTCTACTTCTCAATAAATAAGATTTTTTTTAACAAAAAAAGAGGTTCTTGACTGAGCACCAATACTAATGGCTGGTTGAGTGGCCCATCCAAAATGTGGAAATTTCTACTTTTATTTTTAACTTTTATTTAGTAAATAGAAATTTCCAAAGCACAGTTTATGGATTACAATGCTTTTTCCCCCCATAACTTCCCTCCCACCTGCAACCCTCCCATCTCCTGCTCCCTCTCCCATTCCATTCACATCAAGATTCATTTTCAATTATCTTTACATACAGAAGGTCAATTTAGTATATATTAAGTAAAGATTTTATCAGTTTGCACCCACATAGAACATAAAGTGTAAAATAGTGCTTGAGTACTAGTTATAGCATTAATTCACATATGAACAACACAGTAAGGACAGAGATCCTACATTAGGATTAAGTGCACAATGACTCCTGTTGTTGACTTTACAAATTGACACTCTTGTTTACGGCGTCAGTAATCTCCCTAGGCTCTTGTCATGAGTTGCCAAGGCTATGGAAGCCTTTTGAGTTCACTGACTTTGATCTTATTTAGACAAGGTCATAGTCAAAGTGGAAGTTCTCTCCTCCCTTCAGAGAAAGTACCTCCTTCTTTGATGGCCCATTCTTTCTACTGGGATCTCACTCGCAGAGATCTTTCATTTAGGTTTTTTTGTTTTGTTTTGTTTTGTTTTGTTTTGCCAGAGTGTATTGGCTTTCCATGTCTAAAATACTCTCATGGGCTCTTCAGCCAGATCCAAATGCCTTAAGGGCTGATTCTGAGGCCAGAGTGCTGTTTAGGACATCTGCCATTCTATGAGTCTGCTGTGTATCCCGCTTCCCATGTTGGATCATTCTCTCCCTTTTTGATTCTATCAGTTAGTATTAGCAGACACTAGTCTTGTTTATGTGATCCCTTTGACTCTTAGACCTATCAGTATGATCAACTGTGAACTGAAATTGATCACTTGGACTAGTGAGATGGCATTGATACATGCCACCTTGATGGGATTGTATTGGAATCCCCTGGCACGGAAATTTCTACTTTTATAGCTCCTGATTGAGGCTCTTTGGAAAAACAACCAAAGGAATTAGTTACCACATAGCAGCACACAGCTTTATAAAAACAAAAACAAAAACAAGCCAAAAAAAAAAAAAAAAAAAACCTCATATAGGCAGACATAAATATCTTCTCCCAGAAAACTGTTACATACCATCCCAAGCAAAATCTCAAAATGTAGGTCTGGTTCTGGCTCCTTCAACAGAGCAAAAAGCATAAAGTTGAGGAAGAAAGAAATAGGGTCTTTTAAAGGCAAGATAACTTTGAGGAGACAGGAATTCTAGAAGAGGCCAGGGATTGACATTTTTTTAAGATTTACTTTATTTATTTTTTAATTTCTTTTTTAAAAGCTTTTATTAATAAATATAAATTTTGAAAGTACAACTTTTGGATTATAGCAGTTTTTCCCCCCATAATCACCCTCCCACCCACAAACCATCCCATCTCCTACTCCCTCTCCCATCCCATTCTTCATTAAGATTCATTTTTAATTGTGTTTATATACAGAAGATCAACTTAGTATATACTAAGTAAAGATTTCAACAGATTGCACCCACACAGACACACAAAGTATGAAGTACTGTTTGAATACTAGTTTTACCAATAATTTGCATAGTACAACACATTAAGGACAGGGATCCTACATGGGGAGTAAGTGCACAGTGACTCCTGTTGTTGATTTAACAATTGACACTCTTGTTTATGGTGTCAGTAATCACCCGAGGCTCTTGTCATGGGTTGCCAAGGCTCCTGAGTTCACAAACTCCGACCTTATTTAGACAAGGCCATAGTCAAAGTGGAAGTTCTCTCCTCCCTTCAGAGAAAGGTACCTCCTTCTTTGATGGTCTGCTCTTTCCACTGGGATCTCACTCACAGAGATCTTTCATTTAGGTCACTTTTTTTGCCACAGTGTCTTGGCTTTCCATGCCTATGAAACTCTCATGCGCTGATGCGCTTTTTAGCCTGATCCAAATGCCTTAAGGGCTGATTCTGAGGCCAGAGTGCCTTTGCCATTCTATGAGTCTGCTGTGTATTCCACTTTCCATGTTGGATCATTCTCTCCTTTTTAATTCTAGCAGTTAGTATTAGCAGACACTAGTCTTGTTTATGTTATCCCTTTGACAATTAATTGTATCTTTATGATCAATTATGAACTTAAACTGATCACTTTAACTAGTAAGATGGCATTGGTACATGCCAATTTAATGGGATTTGGAGTCCCAATGCATGTCTCTAGCTCTACCATTACGGGTAAGTCTGACTGAGAATGTGCTGAACTGTACATCTCCTCTCTCTCTTAGTCCCACCCTTATTTTTAACAGGGATCAATTTTCAGCTAAATTTAAACACCTAAGAATAATTGTGTGTTAATTAAAGAGTTCAACCAATAGTATTAAGTAGAACAAGAAAATACCAAAAAGAACAAAATAGTAAGCTGTTCCTCTATAGTCAGGACAAGGGTTGATCAAATCATTGTTTCTGGTAGTGTCCGTTTCACTTCTACAGGTTTCCTTTTAGGTGTTCAGTTAGTTGTCACTGATCAGGGAGAACATATGATATTTGTCCCTTTGGGACTGGCTTATTTCACTCAGCATGATGTGTTCCAGATTCCTCCATTTTGTTTCAAATGACCGGATTTCACTGTTTTTTACTGCTGTATACTATTCTATAGAGTACATATCCCATAATTTCTTTATCCAGTCTGCTGTTGATGGGCATTGAAGTTGATTCCATGTCTTAGCTATTGTGAATTGAGCTGCAATAAACATTGATGTGCAGACAGCTCTTTTATTTGCCAATTTAATTTCCTCTGGGTAAATTCCAAGGAGTGGGATGGCTGGGTCGTGTGGCAGGACTACATTCAGGTTTCTGCGGAATCTCCAAACTGTCTTCCATAGTTGCTTTACCAGTTTTCATTCCCACCAACAGTGGGTTAGTGTCCCTTTTTCCTCACATCCTCACCAGCATCTGTTGTTGGTAGATTTCTGTATGTGAGCCATTCTAACTGGGGTGAGGTGAAACCTCATTGTGGTTTTGATTTGCATTTCCCTGATTGCTAGTGATCCTGACATTTTTTTCATGTGTCTGTTGGCTATTTGGATTTCCTCATTTGAAAAATGTCTATTTAGGTCCTTGGCCCATCTCTTAAGTGGGTTGTTTGTTTTGTTGTTGTGGAGTTTCTTGATCTCTTTGTAGATTCTGGTTATTAATCCTTTATCAGTTGCATAATTTCGAAATATTTTTTCCCATTCTGTCGGTTGCCTCTTCACTTTCCTGACTGTTTCTTTTGCAGTACAGAAACTCTCAATTTATTGTGATCCCAATTGTTAAATCTGGGTTTGACTGCCTGTGCCTCTGGGTTCTTTTCCAAGAAGTCTTTGCCTGTGCCTATATCTTACAGGGTTTCTCCAATGTTCTCTAATAATTTGATGGTGTCAGGTCATTGATTTAGATCTTTAATCCACGTTGAGTAGATTTTTGTGTAAGGTGTAAGGTAGGGGGTCTTGCTTCATACTTCTTCATGTGGAAACCCAGTTTTCTCAGCACCATTTGTTGAATAGACTGTCCTTACTCCAGGAATTGGTTTTAGATCCTTGATCAAATATAAGTTGGTTGTAGATGTTTGGACTGATTTCTGGTGTTTCCAATCTGTTTCATTGGTCTATACATCTGTTTCTGTACCAGTACCATGCTGTTTTGATTATAACTGCCCTGTAGTATATCTTTTTTTTTTTTTTTTTTTGACAGGCGGAGTGGACAGTGAGAGAGACAGAGAGAAAGGTCTTTCTTTTGCCGTTGGTTCACCCTCTAATGGCCGCCGCGCTGCAGCCAGCGCACCATGCCTATCCGAAGGCAGGAGCCAGGTACTTATCCTGGTCTCCCATGGTCTCCCATGGGGTGCACTCCACTGCACTCCCTGGCCATAGCAGAGAGCTGGCCTGGAAGAGGGGCAACCGGGACAGAATCCGGCGCCCTGACCAGGATTAGAACCCGGTGTGCTGGCACCGCAAGGCGGAGGATTAGCCTAGTGAGCTGCGGCGCTGGCCCCTGTAGTATATCTTGAAATCTGGTATTATGATGCCTCTGGCTTTGTTTTTGTTGCACAAAATTGCTTTAGCTATTTGAGGTCTCTTGTGCCTCCATATGAATTTCAGCATCATTTTTTTCCAGATCTTCGAAGAATGTCTTTGGTATTTCTATTGGTATTGTGTTGAATCCATAAATTGCTTTTGGGAGAATGGACATTTTGATGATATTGATTCTTCCAATCCATGAGCATGGAAGATAATACAATTTTTTGGTATCCTCTTCTATTTCTTTCTTTAAGGTTTTGTAATTCTCATCGTAGAGATCTTTGACATCCTTGGTTAAGTTTATTACAATGCATTTGATTGTTTTTGCAGCTATTGTGAATGGGATTGATCTTAGAAGTTCTTTCTCAGGCATGGCATTGTCTGTGTGTACAAAGGCTATTGATTTTTATATCCTGCTACTTTGCCAAATTCTTCTATGAGTTCCAATAGTCTCTTAGTGGAGTTCTTTGGATCCCCTAAATAAAGAATCCTATCATCTGCAAAGAGGGATAGTTTGACTTCTTTCTTCCCAATTTATTTCAAAGGCAGAGCTGCAGAGAGGCAGAGGCACTGAGAAAGAGAGAGAGAGAGAGACGTCTTCCATCTACTGGTTCACTCCCTGAATGTCCTCAACAGCCAGAGTTGGGCTGGTCCAAAGCCAGGAGCCAGGAGCTTCTTCTAGATCTCCAGTTTGGGTGCAGGGTCCCAAGGACATGTGCCATCTTCTACTGCTTTCCAGGCAATAGCAGAGAGCTGGATTGGAACTGGAGCAGCTGGGTGCAAAGTGGCACCCATATGGGGTGCTAGTGCTGCAGATGGCAGCTTTTCCCCTTAGACCACAGCACCAGCCTGGGATAATGATAATTTTTAAAAGTATTTCTTATTGGAGAGTGATGGGGGTGGGGAGGGAGGGAGAGAGAGAGAGAGAGAGAGAGAGAGAGAGAGAGAGAGATGGAGATCTCATCCAGTGGTTTTCACTCCCCCCACCCCACCATATGCGTGCAACAGCTGAGGCTGGGCCAGGCCAAAGCAATCCAGTTCTCCCACATGAGTGGCAGGGACTCAACTTTATGTCATCACCTGCCACCTCCCAGGGTGCATATCAGTAGGAATCTGGAGTTGGGAGCAGAGCTGCGACTCAAACCCAGCCACTTTGATATGGGATCTGGCATTCCTACAAGTATATTAACTAGCAAGTGAAACCTTTTCCCCAAACGATGACAATCATTTGAAAAATAAAGCAGGATTCAAAATTGAGAGAGTATAATTAATAAACTTCCTCCTCCCTCTCTTATTCCCATTCTTATATTTACTGGGATCTATTTTCAATTGACTTTATACACATTTGATTAATTCTTTTTTTTTTGACAGGCAGAGTGGACAGTGAGAGAGAGAGAGAGAGAGAGAGAGAAAGGTCTTCCTTTGCCGTTGGTTCACCCTCCAATGGCCACTGCGGCCAGCATGCTGCAGCTGGCACACCACGCTGATCCGAAGGCAGGAGCCAGGTGCTTCTCCTGGTCTCCCATGGGGTGCAGGGCCCAAGGACTTGGGCCACCCTCCACTGCACTCCCAGGCCATAGCAGAGAGCTGGACTGGAAGAGGAGCAACTGGGACAGAATCTGGCGCCCCGACCAGGACTAGAACCCGGTGTGCCGGTGCCGCAAGGCGGAGGATTAGCCTAGTGAGCCGCGGCGCAGGCCTGATTAATTCTATGTTAGGTAAAGAGTTCAACCAATGGTATAAAGAAGGAAAACAAACAAACCAACAAACAAAAAACTGTTCCTCAATATCCTCAATAGTCAAGACAAGGGCTGATCAAGTCATTCCTTCCCAAAGTGTCAATTTCACTTCTGCAGGTTTTTAGGTGCTCTGTTATCACAGATCAGGGAGAACATATGGTATTTGTCCCTTTGGGACTGGCTAATATTTCATTAAGTATGATGTTTTCCAGATTCATTCATTTTGTTGCAAATGACTGGATTTCATTTTTTGTACCACTGTATAGTATTCCACAGAGTACATAGCTCATAATTTCTGTATCCCGTTTTCAACTGACAGGAATTTGACTTGATTCCATTATCTTAGCTATGTGAATTGAGCTTCAATAAACATGGAGGTACAGATAACACATTTATTTGCTGATTTCATTTCCCTTGGGTAAACTCCCAGGAGTAGGATGGCTGTGTCATATGAGAGGTCTATATTCATATTTTTGAGGTATCTCCATACTGTATTCCATAGTGGCTTACCAGTTTACATTCTCACCAACAGTACATTTTTCTCCACATCCTTGCCAGCATCTGTTGGTTGCTGATTTCTGTACGAAAGCCTTTCTAACAGGGATGAAGTAAAACCTCATTGTGGTTTTCATGAGTATTTCCCTGACAGCTAGAGATCCTGAACATTTTTTCATGTGTCTCTTGGCCATTTGGATTTCCTCTTTTGAAAAAATGTCTGTTTAAGTCCTTTGCCCATTTCTTAACAAGGTTGTTTATTTTGTTGTTGTGCAGTTTCTTAATCTCTATGTATATTCTGGTTTTTAATCCTTTATTGGTTGCATAGGTTGCAAATAATTTCTCCCATTCTGTTGGCTGCCTCTTCACTTTCCTGAGTATTTCTTTTTGCAATACAGAAGCTTCTCAATTTGATGTAACTCATTTGTTAATTTTGACTTTGATTGCCTGTGCCTCTGGGGTCTTTTCCAGGAACTGTTTGCCTGTTCCAATGTCTTGCAGGGTTTCCCCAATGCCCTCTAATAATTTGATGATATCAAGCTGTAGATTCAGGTCTTTAATTCATGTTGAATGGATTTTTGGGTAAGGTGTAAAGAAGGGGTCCTGCTTCATACTTCTGCATGTGGAAACCCAGTTTTCCCAGAACCATTTGTTGAAGAGACTGTACTTGCTCCAGGGATTGGCTTTAGCACTTTAGTCAAAAGTTGGCTGTAGATGCTTGCATTGATTTCTGGCATTTATATTCTGTTCCATTGGTCTATATTCATCTGTTTTTGCACCAGTATTAGGCTGTTCTCATCATAACTGCCTTGGAGTATGTGCTGAAATCTGGTATTGTGATGCCTCTGGCTTTGTTTTTGTTGTATAAGATTGCTTTAGCAATTTGAGGTCTCCTGTGTTTTCAAATGAATTTTAGCATCATTTTTTCTATATCTGAAAAGAATGTCTTTGGTATTTTGATTGGTAATTGCATTGATTCTGTAAATTGCTTTTGGAAGAATAGACATTTTGATAATATTGATTCTTTCAATCCATGATTATGGAATTTTTTCAATTTTTTGTATCTAATTCTATTTCTTTCTTTAATGTTTTGTAATTCTCATTGTAGAGATCTTTGAATTCCTTGGTTAAATTTATTCCAAGGATTTGAATTTTTTTTGGAACTATTGTGAATGGGATTGCTCTTAGAAGTTCTTTCTCAGCCGTTTCATTGTCAGTGTATACAAAGGTTGATGTTATTTGTGTATTGATTTTATATCCTGCTACTTTACCAAACTTTTTTATGAGTTCCAATAGTCTCTTGGTGAGTCTTTTGGATCCCTTATAAATAGAATCATGTCATCTGCACATAGGGATAGTTTGACTTCCTCTTTCCTGATTTGACTCCCTTTGACTCTTTTTCTTGCCTAATGTCTCTGGCTAGAACTTCTAGGACTATATTGAACAACAATGGTGAAGGTTGGCATTCTTGTCTCATTCCGGATCTCAATGGGAATGCTTCCAACTTTTCCCCATTCAATAGGATGCTGGCCATGGGTTTGTCATAAATTGCCTTGATTGTGTTGAGGAATGTCCTTCTAAACCCAGTTTGCTTAGTTTTCATCATGAAAGGGTGGTGTTATATTTTATCAAATGCTTTCTCTGCATCTATTGAGATAACTATATGGCTTTTTATTCTTCAGGTTGTTAATGTGATATACCACATTGATTGATTTGCAAATGTTGAACTATCCCTGCATACTAGAGATAAGTAAATGATGTTTCTGATGTGTCTTTGGATTCAATTGGTCAGAATTTTGTTGAGGATTTTGCATCTATGTTCATCAGGAAAATTGGTCTGTAGTTCTCTTCCTCTGTTTTGTCTTTTCCGGGTATAGGAATTAAGGTGATTCTGGCTTCATAGAAAGAATTTGGGAGGATTTCCTTCCTTCCAATTGTTTTGAATAACTTGATTAGAATTGGAGTTGGTTCTTTTTTAAATGCCTGGTATAATTCAGCAGTGAAGCCATCTGGTCCTGTGCTTTTCTTTCTTGGGAGAGTATCATTGATTCAGTTTCCATCTTGATAATAGGTCTGTTTAGGTTTTCTAGGTCTTTGTGGCTCAATTTAGGTAAGTTGTATGCGTCCAAGAATCTATCCATTTCTGCTAGCTTTCCTACTTTGTTGGCATACAGCTCTTTGTATTAATTTCTGATGATTCTTATTTCTGTGGTGTCTGTTGTTACACTTCCTTTTTCATCTCTAATTTTATTGATTTGGGTCTTCTCTTTCCTTTTTTGTTTAGTTGGGCCAATGGTGTGTGAATTTTGTTTATTTCTTTCAAAAAATTAGCTCTTTGTTTTACTGATCTTTTGTATTTGTTTTTGGATTCAATTTTGTTGATTTCTTCTCTAATTTTTTCTTTTCTCCTACTAGTTTTGAGTTCGGTTTGCTGTTGTCTTTCTAGATCCTTGAGATGCATTAATCGCTCATTTATTTGGTGCCTTTCCAATTTCTTGATGTAGGCACCAACTGCTCTAAACTTTCCTCTTAACATTGTTTTTGTTGTATCCAGTAAGTTTTTGATATTCTGCATTGACATCTTCATTTGTTTCCAGAAGTTTTTTGATTTCTCTTTTTATTTCTTCTATGGCCCCATTTTCATTCAGGAGCATGTTGTTCAGTCTCCATTTGTTTGCATATGTTCTGGAGATTCCTGAGTTGCCCAAAATGGAGCAAATGGTTAATTAACCCTTGGTTATGCTCCTCTCACCTCTCATTGTTACACATCCTTCTATTCTAAATCTTTCTGCATGTTTCTTAGCTTCAAACACAGTCAGTGACCTCACTTTCTGATCAGGAAGGGCCCCTCTTGATCTTCCCCTAACCTGGTAACCTCTCACTCCAGCATCCCCACACTTATCTCTGGCCTGGCAAAATCCCATGGATTCCCAGAATGCATAAACTCTTGGAAGCAATCATTCTCTCTCTGCTCACCCAACATCACCCATGTGTTGGGTCTTCCATCCACGTATAAGGAAGCCTTCAAAGAGGCTGTGGCATTGCTTGGATATTGCTGGTAATGGCAAAGGGCAACATCTTAGCAAAGGATCACATCCTCCAATCTACTCTTTTCTTACAAATCTACAAGAAAACTTGTAGAATATTGGGTCACAGCGTTTATCATTTCGGTGTTTGTGGATGTTTGAAGCTAATGAGTTCCTTTTAATTGAGCCACAATCTTTTTCAAACAAAATGAAACCAATAAAAGCATTTATGTTACTTATTTAAAGCTAAAAATTGATAATGCAGTAGCTAAAAATTGACTTTCCACTTCATTGTGTGAAATTTACCAAAACTTCCAAAATGTAGATAAAATACAAAACAGCTGCAGTTATGCTTTGAGGCCACCTTGTTAATACTAGTGTATAGGCTGCCATCTACTGGACATTTGTAAGATTTTAGGACTAAGTGTGTTTAATAATGGAAACAGGGTCTGTAGAGGAAACTCACATTACAAAGGTTGCTAATTTTATTAAAGATAAGCCAATGGATAACTTAATATAAATAAGCAGGAACAACAAAATTCTGGTCTGGAAATCCTTGTCACTAGGGAGTTTGAGTTTCTACTTGCAAGAGGAACATTTTTTACTCTGGTGAATGTAGAGTAACTACAGCCTTTGTGCTAACAGAAGGATTTCTCAAACTGCAGTTCCTTGATACCGCCAGGAGCAGAGATACCTCTTATCACTTTTTGGGTGGTGCAAAGTAGGTCTGTATACCTTCCTTCTTTTACAAAGCTATGTTAGAACATGATGCTGTATTCAATCATATTCTAAAAATATGCATTATGTTGTTCTGTGTACAATTATATTCAGTAGCAGAAGCTTACCAATTCCTAAGGAACTGAACTTAGTATTCACAATGCTGACCTTCTCTTTAATAAAATTCAATCTTCATGTCAGAAGGAAATACAGGGTTATGTAATGCTTAGTGGTCATTGTTTATTTTCTATAAAATATTGTTAAAAAAAAAAAACCCTTAGCTAAGCTTTCTACCTGTTCTCCCTCTGGAATACATAAAAGTTATCCTTTAATTGAAGGGTAGAAAAACATTTGTATTTTGCATTTTAAAAGTGTGTTTTAACTACTTCTAAATATTTGGCAAACATACGTGAAGGACATTCTTTTTTTTAGCAGTTACTTTTTAAAAAAGATTTATTTATTATTTATATGAAAGGAAGAATGATGGGGGAGTTGTCTTCCATCTACTGGTTCACTCCCCAAAAGGCCACAACAGCCAGGGTTGGTCCAGGCCAAAGCCAGGAATCCGGAGCTCCATCCAGGTAGCCCACATAGGTGGCAGGAGCCTGAGCACTTGGGCCATCTTCCAGTGCTTTCCCAGGCATGTTGGCAAGGAGCTGGATTGCACGTGGAGCAGATGGGACTCGAACCACAGCTCCAAAATGGAATGTCAGTGTTGCAGGAGACAACATAACTCACTGCACCACAACATCAGCTCCTGCATAGTAGTTTCATAGCAAGAAAGAAGTATGGGCTATAATGGGCTTAGGTACAGAAAAAGATCAAACTCTATAGATATAACAAACATCCTTTATAAATCACTTTCATTTTACCAATTTGAGGCCAGATCCTCCCATGCACATTCATCTTACAAAGAGGGAATGCTTTCTGGGCTGACGCTGTGGCACAGCAGGTTAACGCCCTGACCTGAAGCCTTGGCACCCCATATGGGCGCCAGTTTGATACCCAGCTGCTCCACTTCCGATCCAGCTCTCTTTTGTGGCCTGGGAAAGCAGTAGAAGATAGCTCAAGTCCTTGGGCCCCTGCACCCATGTGGGAGACCTGCAAGAAGCTCCTGGCTCCTGGCTTTGGATCACCACAGCTCAGGCAGCCAACTGGGGAGAGAACCATCAGATGGAAGACTTCTCTCTCTCTCTCTGCCTCTCTTCTCTGTGTAACTCTGACTTTCAAATAAATAAATCTTTTTTTAAAAAAAGAGGGATGCTTTCAACAGCAATGTCACAAATTGCTCCCAGTTACCTGACATCTTAGCAAGGTACAAGTGTGTGTGTGTGTGTGTGTGTGTGTGTGTGTGTGAATGGCAGTGTATATATGTGCATGCTGTATATATCTTTGTCTATGTGTGTGTGATATTGTTAAAGGAATTGCTTATTTGACTATAGGACTTAAACCAAAGTCTCTTCAATGAAGCAAATAGAAGAAAGTACAATAGATAATGTACTAATGAAAGAGTCAGATGAGTAGCTTTAATTTTAACTGCAAAAGCACAAAGGAAATTATAGCCATGGCAAATAATTTATAATAAATAAAATGGTATGCAATTGCTATTCAAAATACTTAAGTGTTTTTTGTGTGGATCTGTAAAAAGCTAAATTTTAAGTTAAATTACATTAAAAATTTGTCTAAGTGTTTTATATTTTTATATACCGTAAGAAATAGAAAATTATGTTTCTATATGTGACTCCTTCCCTTTCTTTAACCTGAACTCTCAAATGCAGAGAATTAGCTTAGAAAAACATAATTGAAATTTACCCTTAAGCATGACAACATATTCTCAATGTTTTTGCATGTTTCAATTTTTATCTGTGAACCAGAAAAAAAAATTGACTTTTCCTGAATTCAATTAGACTAGATTTATATAGCTGAAACCATGACAAAACACAGATATGGAATAAATTCTAAACCACTGTATGATGAATTCAGGCAAACCACTTAGTATACCAAGCAAATTAAGTACATCCGTGACTACAACCCCAAATTTGTCAAGAAAGTCCCATGTTCTCATATTCAACAAATCCATATTGTCAAAGACAAGCCACTTGCCACATGTGATTATTTAAATTCACATTGATTCTATACTAAATAAAGTTAAAACTTGGTTCTTTACCACTAGCAACATTTCAAGTGCCCAACAGCCATATGGGACTAGTGCCTACAGTACTGGAGAGCACAAAAATTTTCATTGTAACAGCAGCTCTACTATAAATTATCAAAATCCAAATCTGGTGCTTTTTTTTATAACTTGTAAGATAAGTTTTGAAAGAATTTTACTTAGGGAATGAATAGCCATACACCTCCAATTTTATTGTTTTATTTTCTTGTTTATTGGGTAAACATGTTCTAAGCTTCAAAATAGAGTTAGTGCACATTATTGTTTTAAAAAGATGAACTCACAAGGTGCCGAAACTGGGAAAGATCTAAAGATAAATCCCATACTCAACCACTCTCATTTAGCAACGAAAGCACTCAGGCTCACACAGGTAAAGAAATCACACAAGGTTACAGGAGCTAGTTGGTCCATGACTACAATTCAGCTTCCTGACCTCGAGTCCCATCTTGCATCTTAACATCTGTAACTAAGTTACACCTGTCCTGGGATTACACTGAAGCCTCAATATATTTCACAAATAAAGAAACCAAATGAAATGAAAAATGAAGACTTTCTATATTTATACACTTCAAATGTGAAATACTTAGCAGTACTCAAAATTAACACTAGGTGTCAGATTCCTGGATTTGAAAAACTAAATTTGATTACCTAGAATTTTGCATGTTTGATCAGAAATAATCTGTGTTCCTAAGTATACTGCAAAATCAGATGGCAGGGTACAGTAGTTTTCCTTTACTTGGTTAACCTTGTCAGCTAGAGCAATATAATTAGGGTCCTACTTCTGCTCTCTTCTGATTCTTCTCTTAGAAAAGAATAGTTAACTTTTCACATGCCTTTATTCATTTTTGTTAATTATTTGGGGACATTTTAAATTTTCCCTTACATTTGAGAAGAAGCTAAATGGTCTTTGTTTCTTCACTGTAAGTGTGAGGAGGCAGATGGACTAACAGACTGGTTGGAATGAGGAAAGGGAAAGTCTCTTTAAGAGGTGCAAAACACTTGCTTCTTCCCAAAAGCTACCTTTAGCAAGATAGAGCTGAATCCCACTCCTGAGTTTCCAGTTTTACAAGAACAGCAAGGAAGCAATAATTCTACCCTTCTTAGTTTTGGTCTCTCATGAGAACAGAAACAGAAGTTACCAATCACACCTTTCTGATGACTTTTTGTTTTATTATGAGAAAGCTAGACAAAATAGGACTACAAACTCTGATTTTTGATGGGTTTTGTCAACAAGCTCTGATCAACCATTAGCTGCTGGGGTTTTTTTTCCCTCAAATTGTACATAAAAGACTCCCAAAAAAGATTCAAAAGACTTACATAAAAAACTCTCCATCAGGGGGCCGGCACTATGGCGTAGCGGGTAAAGCCACTGCCTGCAGTGCCAGATCCCATATGGGTGCCGGTTGGAGTCCCGGCTGCTACACTTCTGATCCAGCTCTCTGCTATGGCCTAGGAAAGCAGTAGAAGATGGCACTCGCGTGGGAGACCGTGAGAAAGCTCCTGGCTTTGGATGGGTGCAGCTCCGGGCCTTGTGGCCATCTGGGGAGTGAACTAGCAGATGTCTCTCTGTAACTCTGCTTTTCAAATAAATAAAATAAATCTTTAAAAAACAAAAAAACAAAAAGACTCCATCACAGTTTCTCAGGCCTGCCTCTCTTGGAGGCCCCCACCTGGCCGCTGTGACAGGAGGTTTCTGACTTAAATAAATCTGGCTTTGCTCACTGGACATAGAAAAGTAGAAATTCTTTTACGTGAGACAAGAACCAAGGTCGCCCTTCCTTGCCACCATTTTATCAACGTAACGAGAACTTAAGTGGCATTACACTGAATCTTGTGATGTGTGCTTAGTATCTGCAAGGGGACTTAGCTCCAGGAGACTATATAAAATCTTTGCTTTAGATATTTTTAAGGGAAAAGACATAAATATAAGGCAAGAAATAGAAATTTAACCCAGGCTGGAGTAAGAGAAAGCAGCAGATTGAAGACTAGGGAGACCAGTGGGAGGATTTAGGCAGAGGAAAGAACATTCATGGCAGCTCTGATCAGGACATAGATTGGACATGAGGGGCACCTGGCAAAGAAGTCTGAGTCCAAGGCCAGCACAGGGGCTGAAGGGCAGAGTGAAGAGCGAAGTTTGGCAAGAGCAGGGAACAGGAAGGAGTGTGGGTAGAGATAAGGACAGCAGTCCAGCCAGCCAGGACTCTGTGCCCCACTGTGAAGATGGGAACTCTAGAGAATGGAAGTCAGGGGACAAAGTCAAGGAAAGAAGAGAAACAGAGGACCTTGAAAGGCAAATGAACTCATTGTAATTCTGGGGAGAGTGGGAAGGGTGAGATTAAAAGAAATCAGAATTCATAAGACAAGAGGAATTCCAATAGAAATATTCAAACCAAATTACACACACACCAGAGCACTTGAATTTTTTAGAAGAGAAGGAATTCCACCATCAGTGATAAAAGCCAATTTGACCTGACAAGTTTGGCAGCAAACATGTTGCTTTCACCCCTATTCTCTGGCTTATAAACACTCAGACACCCTGGAAACACCGGGATTGCCTCAAGCATTTCATGCAAGATGCCTGCACTCAGTTCCACTTATCTGACAGCCATTGTATGATCCTTTTTGGGTCATTTACAGGTACTTCAGCAAATAGACCATGCAGTACAAAAATCAAATGGACAAATGACCCCCTTGAAGCCACCGTTTTAATGCTCTCTCCTATTGGTAGGAGTCTATCCCAAGGTCTGCTGATCATTTGAACTTGCCTCCAATAGCTCCTGCCCTCCACACATGACAACATTCCATACCATCTTATCCCCTAAGGCCATCAGGTTTTCTCATCTAAAAAAACAAGGTGATGTGTTAGTGGAGAGGTTTGGGGTACCTTTATAGCATAACTGCACAATAACATTAAGAACATTTATGAAGCAAGGAAATTCACTCTTACGTATGTGCATTTCTTCTTGTGTTTTTAAGAATTGGATTTCCAGGGGCCAGAGCCGTGGCACACTAGGTTAATCCTCCACCTGTGGCAGTGACATCCCATATGGGCACCGGGTTCTAACCCTGGTTACTCCTCTCCCACTCCAGCTCTCTGCTGTGGCCCGGGAAAGCACTGGAGGATGGCCCAAGCACCTGCATGGGAGACCAGGAAGAGGCACCTGACTCCTGGCTTCAGATCGGCATAGCTCTGGCCGTTGAGGCCATTTGAGGGGTGAACCATCGGATGGAAGACCTTTCTCTCTGTCTCTCTTTCTCTCACTGTCTGTAACTCTACCTGTCAAATAAATAAATAAATAAAAATCTTTAAAAAAAATTGGATTTCCAGTGTTCCCAAACTGATCCCTCTGGCATTTCATTTGAAAACAATCTCATAAAACTAAGGGAAACCCTGCTGTTTTATGTCTATATTCCTAGATCTAGGAAAAGGGAAATAGTAGTTAAAAGAATACAGCACAACTGAGTTGAAAGGATTATTTCCTCTGAGGTTTTTAAACCCTGTGGCATTGTGGGGTGCCACCAGATGCCTTTGAGCTTCCTATGGGGGAAGAATATACAGTGGAAAGTGAGAAATCTAAGCGGGTATGGATTATAGTCCCACTCCACTACTTTCATTCTTCCTTTATCTGTTGTATATCCTGGAATTTTTATAAAAGTATCTATTTTTAAAATGGTTTTATTGGAAAATCTTTAACAACCAATTCTTCAGAGGGTACAAAAAGCCCAGAATTTGGAGGGTGGAGGGAAGCCTTGATCTGTACTATTTGTTAATTTTTGTGGTATAAATATTCCCACTATGACCGACTTTGAGCTGCCAACATAAAAAATCCTGAATGCAATCTCAAGAAGACACTCACCGTCAACTCCCAGCAGCTGGTGTGGCCCAGGCCAAGCATAGCTCATTAATGCACCACAGTCCACCACAGTCAGCCACAACCCTAGTCCATATTCCAAACTACCAACCCTCTTGGACTCAAGTACCAAGGTCAGTGTTTAAATCTCATGTGGCAAAAATCTGAGTTCGGACCTTCTTATTCTTTACAGTGATTCAAATGTTTTATAAATAACAAATATTCAATTAGACCTAAATGTCAATCATCTATTCAGGATTTCCAACTACAATGATGTTGTAGGTTATGTTGTAGGTCCTTGCCTCACACAGAAAAGCATTCTAAGTACAGACATGTTTATGGTGTAAAAAGTGTTAATAAAATTTATTCATAAGTTGAGAAAGTGAACACACGGGGCAGGTACTGTGGCGTAGTAGATTAAGCCTCTGCATGCAGCACCAGCATCCAATATGGGTGCTGATTTGAGTCCTGGCTGCTCCTCTTCTGATCTAGCTCCCTGCTAATGCTCCTGGAAAAGCAGAGAAAAACGGCCCAAGTCCTTGGGCCCCTACACTCATGTGGGAGACCAGGAAGAAGCCCCTGGCTTCAGATTAGCCCAGCTCCAGCCATTGCAGCCATTTGGGGAGTGAACCAGTAGATGGAAGATCTCTCTCTCTCTCTCCCTCTCTCTCTGCTTCTCTGTAACTCTGCCTTTCAGATAAATTTAAAAAAATCTAAAGAAAAGAAAGAAAGAACACATGCTCACATGAGTGTGGGTTGCCCCATGCAGAGAAATACCCATAAGTGGACAGTGAGACAAAGAATTTCCCAAAGGAAGAAGGGATGGGGTAGGAGTTAGAGGGAGTCTGTAACTGTACAGCACCTCCTGCTATGGTGTGGAGAGAGAGAGAATCCTTCCCTGATATTGGCCCCTTTTATTAGGTAGGGGGTAGTGCCTCTACAAGTACTGAAACTTTTATGGTATCTACAAGAGTTCCATAGGATGTTTAATATCCATATTTTCATGGCATCCCCCTAGGTCCCAGATGAAGCAGGTACATCATTGTAAATAAAGTGTGTATTTAGACTGACAAGTAGGAGGTCAGAATTACATGGAGGGTAGGGTATAGCTTGCAGATACTTTCAGTTTACTGCAGATTTATTTAGCTGCCTGCCTATTTAAACCACATCACTGGGAGTCTGGAAATTATTAGTCATACCATGGTTCATAAACCTAAATCCCAACTCCAACTGACTTTTAACTTAATGAGTAAACATCCCAATAAGAGAAAATGTATGACTTCTCATACTACTCAACACACCTTTATGACTCATCCTTTCTTAAAGTAAACCAAATATCTATTACTGTGAAGCTTTCTGCCCAATCTTCATCTTCCCCCACAGGGAGCCAAGCAGAATAAGGAAAATTAAACAACCACATTAACAAACTAACAATCTCAGCTGAGACACCAACCCAAATTTTTGCATATGACAGGTAAACACTGACTTTGTTAAGACATGCATGAGTCTTCTTCCGTCCTAAGCAGCCCTAATTTCTGGCTGTTTTCATGACCTGCTATCAAGTCTCCTATCAACATTCTCAGCACTCTCTACTGAACTTGCTTCAGCATGCTTGTCTCTGGGCTTCTCCAGCTTTGTGACAAGTATTTCAGGTATCAAGTGACCAAGTGAGAGTCAATCAAGACCAACTCTGTGTGTTTTACTACTTCCTCTACGGCTGCCATATTATCATCCTTTTGACACAAATGACTCTCTCACTATTCACCATGCAAGTCAGTTGCTAAGACATGCTTGCCCCACCCAATCCCCTTAGAATTGGGTTCTTAAAACCAAGTTCAGGGGCCGGCGCCGCGGCTCACTAGGCTAATCCTCCGCCTAGCGGCGCCGGCACACCGGGTTCTAGTCCCGGTCGGGGTGCCGGATTCTGTCCCGGTTGCCCCTCTTCCAGGCCAGCCCTCTGCTGTGGCCAGGGAGTGCAGTGGAGGATGGCCCAGGTGCTTGGGCCCTGCACCCCATGGGAGACCAGGAAAAGCACCTGGCTCCTGGCTCCTGCCATCGGATCAGCGCGGTGTGCCGGCTGCAGCGCGCCGGCCGCGGCAGCCATTGGAGGGTAAACCAACGGCAAAGGAAGACCTTTCTCTCTGTCTCTCTCTCTCACTGTCCACTCTGCCTGTCAAAAAAAAAAAAAAAAAAAAAAAAAAAAAACCAAGTTCAGACCTGACATTTATCTCCACCTGCTTTAATTTGGTGATACTTCTTTCATTACTCCTGCCTAGTTACATTGTTGGCTCCTTATTCTTTCATTCAATTGTGTCTATTTCCTTTCCTGTGGTCCAGGTAAAAGACAAAATCTGGTGAAAACTTCTCTTCCAGACAATGTCAAGCTATTAGTCAACAGTATTTGGACATCACTATTCCATGTAACTTTTGCAGAGTTTTTTAATGACAGCATGTGAGATCCAGGGCACACCAGAAAGGGGACTTCCCTTAAGTATATGATCTTGTATCAGCAGAACACCTGTCCTTTTTAAAGATTTATTTTATTTTATTTAAAAGACAGAATTACAGAGAGAGGTAGAGACAGAGAAAGGTCTTCCATCTGCTGGTTCATTCCCCAGAGGGCTGCAATGGCCAGAGCTGTGCCAATCCAAAGCCAGGAGCCAGAAGCTTCTTCTGGGTCTCACAGATGGGTGCAGGGGCCCAGGGACTTGGGCCATCTTCTGCTCCTTTCCCAGGCCATAGCAGAGAGCTGGATCAGAAGAGCAGCAGCTGGGACTAGAACTGGTGCCCATATGGGATGCCAGCGCTTCAGTCCAGGGCTTTAACCTGCTGTGCCACAGCACCGGCCTCAGAACACCTGTCTTTAATTCATGATGTCAGAATATGAAAGAATTGGGGAGAGCTGGCAGGTTTCTTTCCTGGTCTTTGCCTGTTATTGTGTATATGTGTGTATTTGTCTCTATTGTTTATATTTCTAGTACTAGTAATCTAGATAATAATTCCAGATAATAAAATCATCTATTCATCATGTAAGTCTGTCTGTCATGCCGAGTTCATTCTAAGAGTTTGTGTTAGTTATAGAACAACTTTTCATTTGAGTACTTAGAAGACTCTTCTCTAAGAAAAGAAAAAACATCTGCTTGTGTAAGTCAGTAATTCCACTATCTCAAAGAAGTTGCATTTAGTCTGAAGGCAGAATGAAATCGCCATGTTGAGTTCCCAACAGTTTCATTAACACGCTGTACAGTTCTCATCTCATCCATAGAGTAGCTAGCAAAAGCCCTAAACCTACTCTAGGGTTTCAGATACAGAACTAAAAAGTCTGAGTGGATTTCCTTCCATTATAAGGCACTGACTCTGGAGTGGAATTGTTCTCAGTTCAAAGAAACTTGTGAGTGTGGGGGTTGTAGCCTGATAAACACAAAGGCTAATCTGAGCTCTTTGGTTAAGTAGTTTGATCCCAGGGAGCCCTTTAGCTCCTGGTCACCCAGTGAATTCTGTGTCCCATGATGAGACCTCGGATGTTCCCTATGGAATGACTAACTGTTTTGGAGTCCCTCAAGGTGGTGCTATGCCCTTGCTACCTATATTGAAAAACCTAAATTTAACCCTAGAGTCTATCTAGTTCCTCTGAAGCAGAGATGAATGACAAACATAAAGGCAGAGTGGGCCTCACATGGACACATTCCAAAATGTACATGAGGTGATCTTGTTCCTGGATACAGAAGGAAGGAAGCATGGCCACTGAGGTGTTTAGTGCAGGAGATTTAGGGAAATTCAGTCTAGGAAATGTGAGTGGTCCCAAAAAAGTGCTCATGAAGGCCAGCGCCAGTAAGGAAAGGAAGGGAAGAATGCATTCGAAATTCCCCTGGAATTATGAATTATAAATGGCATGGATTTTTTGTTGAGTATGAAGAAAAGGGAAAACAAGACATTGATTTAGAAAACCATGGAAGTACTATTTTATTTAGTTTTTATGCTTCAATGTCAGCTTACTAAACTATAAAAATAATTATTTTTAACTCAGAAAGGTTAAGAAAGTTGAAGAGACTGGTCCAAATCACAACCAGCAGATAAAGGAGCCAGAGGTGAGAAATGGAGTGGAATAGGAAGGGAACATATTCATTGAGTGTCATATGCAAGCCAGGTTCTATGCTGGGCACTACATATAAGTTTATTTCTGCTATTTAGCCCAGTCAAGTACTAAATAGCTATGACACAAGATAAGGCTGATATTTTTGTTGTGCTTCACATGGATAGCTGTGGTTTCTTGCAGAAGTCTGAAAATCGCACAGCTCAAGGCTCTACACCCATACCCCTATCACTCCATCTACCCCCAACCTCCCTCCCTTTCCTGCTGTTTTTTTCCATAATATTCAGAGGCTCATATCTATTGGTTTCTCTGGTGCTCAAGGGTGGGGAATCTTGTAACTGACATCAAAAGCTCCAGAACAGAGAGGTTGCCCAACAAGAAACCCAACAACCAGAAGAGCAACTTCCCTACGGCTGGTGGCATCATCTCTGTTTCTCCTGTGGTTATGCTTCCACCACCACCCTTGCCATATTCCTGTGCTCTGTCAGGGAAGAGCAGAAGACATTTGCCTCCTGTCACCTAGTGCAAAGTCCAACCAAAGGGATTCCAAGCCCAAAAATCTCAGATTCAACCTTCCAGTCCTTTCCATTGGTTCACACAGAAATTTCTGCCAAGGCAAAAGCATGCTCTCTTCCACTTGCCTCATCCAATGGTTGTGACCAGCCCATTGATCCTCTTTTATACTTGTCATTAATTTATCTATCCTTGTGTCTTGCTCAAGGTAGCTCAGGTCTATTCTGATGGATTCTCTAACTTAGAACCACAGGGTGACTGGAAATACAAGGGGCAAAAAGTAGTCACTTCCCAAAAGTCTTCTGAACTCCTTAGGCAAAATTACAAAATTATCTACCTTATTCCCAAGTAGTTAATATAGTCATCTCTCCATATCCATTGATTCAACCAATAACAAACTGAAACTTCCTTTAAAATTTGCAGTCATATTGACCATGTACAGAGTTTTTTCTTGTCATTAGTCCTTAAACAGTACCATATAACAACTTATTTACCTAGTGTTTATATTGTATTAAATATTGGGACAGATGCTTGGCCTATCAGATAAGACACCACTTAGGACAACTATATCACATGTCAGAGTGTCATGGTTCTACTCCTGGCTCAACTCCCAGTTCCAGGTTTCTGATAATTCACACGCTGCAAAACAGCAGGTGGATAGTTCAAATGATTGGGTCCCTGTCACCTGAAACTTTGATTAAGCTGCCAGCTTCCGGCTTTGCCTTGGCCCAGCCCCAGCTGTTTTGGCATTTGGGATGTGAGCAAGCAGATGGGAACTGATTAATGCTCGTGCTCTCTCTCTCTCTCTCTCTCTCTCTCTGTCCCTCCTTGCCTCTAAAATAAATATTTATTTTCTAAAATATAAATAAATAAACTTAAATATTCTTTCAAAAATGTATTACAAGTAATCTAGAAATGATTTAGAGTATACCAGAGGGATATATAAGTTTTATCTGAAAATACTCCATTTTATCTGAAGAAGGACTTGAGCATCTACAGATTTCTGATATCCACAGGGGATCCTGGAACCAACCCCTCTTGCATATTCAGGAATGAGGTAGTTCACCTCGCAGGAGAAAAAACTAACTTTTCCTCTTGCTAGTCTCTCCTTGTATTGATGAAGAAACTGAAACTCTGGGAAGTTATAAATGAATGGAGAAGAGAAAAGAGAAAACACACTTAACTCTCTGAGATGGTGAGACAACAGAGATACAAACCCATGTCTGGTGTTACTGTGAGGCCAAGTGCCTCAAAGAAAATGATTTTCTGAGATTCAAAATGTGGAATCATCATTCTCAGGGTGCTGCCCTGGGAATCCAACCACTATGCTGTGAGAAGCCCAAGCCATATGAATAGTCTATTAGTAGGCCCTGGAGTCTGCAGTCCCAGCTAAACCCTGCCTCTCAGTCATTCCAAGCCAAGTGCCTTACATGGACCCTCTGGAAGATTTGTGTTCCCAACCACGTCAGCCACCTCCAGCTGCTTGTTTCTTCCCAGCTGAGGATCCAGATACAAACAAAGAAGCCATCCCTACTCATTATGTCTGAATTCCTGACCCTCAGAATCTGTGAGCACAATAAGGTGGTGGCTCTTCCCCAGTAACTTTAGGGCAACTTGTTACACAGCCACAGATAATGAAACATTCATCAAAAGAGCCAGGAAGTCAAAAGCAAGGGTTTGAGATCATCCTAGGCAAACAGCATCAAAATGCTGGGTCGTGCAGTCTGTCACATAAGTCATCCAAGTCTAAGAGTCCCCAGCATTACATTTTTTGGCTAGAAAATTCAATAGGCATGCTAGGTCATTGTTAACCAAGCTTTCTTCATGCTGGACTGGGAAAACCATTACTAGTAACAGTGGAACATTTGGAGTGGAATTCTATGCCATTGAAAATATAAAAATGTTTTTCAGTGAAAAACACTGATCATCTGGAGAAAGCTTTATCAGTATCTTTTTGTGGCTTTTCATTTTCTTACAAGGCAAAAATAGTTTTCTCTTAGGTCTAGGTTGCAATTGGAACTGTTAATAAACAACTCCTATTATGCAAATAACAGTGCCCAAGGGATGAGAAATTGTCCCAACAGCAGAAAAAAAACATATAAAGTGCAAGACAAAGACCTATAAATATGAGATCAAATTCCATATTATAAAGACATATTTTTAAAACAAAACCAGAAAATTCTTGTTTGTGTCATATATCTATCATACATATAGCTGTAATGCATGTATTTATTTATGATTATGAAAGAATTTCTGCTAAACCTCTTGGTTTTGTGGAATTGAAACATTACAATGAAATTTTTGATAGCTCTTTTTTTATCATTTTTTCTATAATTGTAGCAAGCAGTTAAAGTCAGGCAGGACACATAACCTATATATTTATTTATACACTGTGTACTGTCCAGAGTCAAATATTTATTCACATATTCAGTTATTAAGAAAATATATATTGAACATCTGCTATGTTTCAGACATGATTCTAGCTTCTGCTGGAAATGGTGAAGACAAAAGAAGTAAGAGCCCTATCTTCATTAAACTTACATTCAAGGGGCTGGTGTGATGGTGCAGAGGGTTAAACAGCCACCTGTAACACCACTATCCCATATGAGTATTAGTTCCAGTCCCAGCACTGCTCCATTTCTGATCCAACTCCTTACTTATGTGCTTGGGAAGGCAGCAGAAGAGGGCCCATGTGCTTGTGTCCCTACGACCCATGTGGGAGACCCAGATGGAGCTGCGGGCTCCTAGCTTCAGCCTGGACCAACAATGGCTGTTGCAGCCATCTGGGGAGTGAATCAGTGGATGGAAGACATCTCTCTCTGTTTCTCTCTCTCTCTCTCATTGTAACTCTGTCATTCAAGGAAAGAAATAAACCTTTAAAAAAAAATCTTACATGCTAGGGTGGAGAGTGAAATGATAAACAAATAAATAAATAACAAGATTATGAGGAGTCAATGAAGAAATAGATAAGACACAACAAACTTTTCAAAAAGTGAATCATGTGGAAAATAAGTGGATCAGAATTTGTTCTGCCTTCCAGAATCCCACCTCCCTTCCTCTACGCAACTAGGTCACTTTTTAAGGAAAACTCTTGTTGACTGAGGTGCTACAGTCTCCCTGTACAAACTGAGGGAACAGTCTCCCTCTCCTCCCCCTGCTCCAGCAGGGGCATGGTCATAGGCCTGAGATGTGGCCAATCAGACTTATGATTGTTGATTGACAGATTCTTTGCATGTCTCAATGTGGGCAGGCCAATCAGACCACAACTGCAAAGAGGATCTTACCATGGGTGATGGTTCAAGGTATATGTTAACTAGGCTAGACCGTGATAGCCAAGTAGTTAGGCAAACATAATTCTAGATGTTTCCATGAAGGTAATTTTTATGAGATTAACATTTGCAGTGGTAGACTTTGAGCAATGAAGCTTACCTTCTTTAAGTGTTTGGCCTTCAACCGATCAGTTGAAGGCTTGAATAGAGAAAAGATTGACCTTTGCTGAGGAAAAGGGAGGAATACACCTAGCAGGAAGACTTTGGACTCAAGCAGCAACACCAACTTTTCCCTGAGTCTGCAGCCTGCCAGTCTCCCTAACCTGCAGATTTGAGAATTTCCAGCCTCCATAGTGAGGTGTCAATTCCTTAAAACAAGTCTCTTAATAGATAAATGGATGGATGGATGGATGGATGGATGGATGGACGGATGAGTAAAGAGATATTATATTAGTTCTGTTTCTCTCAAGAACCATGATACACCATAGCTTTTTCAATCCAGACTTAACAAATTCCCATATTCTTCCATGCTGACCCTTTAGTCTTGTTTTTTTTTTTTTTTTTTCTAAAGCACAGAATAACACCTACCCCTCAAACAATGGCAAAATGACACACCCATAGGTAAAAGATGCAGCCCAACCACGTGGACTGGTATCACAAAAACACAACTCAGATTTCCCGGCATCCTCCTTTCTCAAACATCCTTCAGGCCACTGAGATTCTGTTCATGGTGGACAAAGTGCTTACAATTGTGTACCTCAGTTGGAACATGAAAACTGTAGCTTTTGAAACTGGTGTTCTTTCTAATATCTTTGCTTCAGATATTTTCCAGTACTGCCTGTCTCCAGTCTCTGCCTGCCTACTAATCATGTACCTACTCAGAACATTTTTCACACATTCATGTTCATTCTTGTTGATTCATGTGTTATGATGAGAGTTTTCCTGTTTCTCACCCAACTAGGTCCTTCAGAGAAGAGATGATGTTTTACACTCCCTCATGCCACCCATGGTGACCCTCCATGAGACAGCTGCTCAGTAATTGTCTCTTGAGGCAGTGGAGGTTTAATGTGAACTCTAGTGGTTGGACCCACTTTCGGTTTTTTGTTTTGTTTTGTTTTTGTTTTTTGTTTGTTTGTTTGTTTTTGACAGGCAGAGTGGACAGTGAGAGAGAGAGACAGGGAGAAAGGTCTTCCATTTCTGTTGGTTCACCCTCCAATGGCCGCCGCACTGCGGCTGGCGCACCGCGCTGATCCGAAGCCAGGAGCCAGGGGTTTCTTCTGTTCTCCCATGTGGGTGCAGGGCCCAAGGACTTGAGCGGACCCACTTTCAATTTGAGAATTCTGTCACTGGTAATACTAGCCTGGCATTTTAAACAACCAAGCCATGGAGCCAAAGCTATTGTCACTGGTAATAGTAGTTGAGTAAGTCAACTTACAGAGCATCTCTTTTCCAATGAACTCCAAGCATTTTGAACTCAGGGTTTCATTCTTAGAAGGCAATTTTTGGTCAATTATTTACAAATAGAAGTTCAATCAGACAAAACATTGTAGTGATTTTTCTACAGAGAGGACTGGTTGAAGATAACTTCAGAAAAAGCCAACATCTGTCCTTATTTTCAGTAAATTTCGTGTTTCATTGGGACTATCATTTTGTCAACATTTGAGGAGAAGATAAAAAAGAAACTGAAATGTCTACACACATAGCCCCACCTGACAGGAAGACGATAAAGAGCAGGCAAAGCAGGTGGGGTGCTTAGGTTCTTTGTATTTGTTCAGAAAGTCAGGAGAGAGGCAGAATCCAAACATTGAAGGAGATGGAGGGCATCCTTTCTCTCCCTTCAACTTTATGTATTGCTATGCACGAAAGGAATCAGACAAAGGATTGAAGCCAGTGGTAAGACTTACAGGCTAAACACAGCTGCAGTGTGATGTTTAGTGCATTAATAACACGATTTTTCTTCAATTCCTCTTGAGCAGGGTGGGGAGATTTTTAAATTTCTTATGTTTATTTTATTTATTTGAAAGGCTGAGAGACAGAGACAGAGAGAGAAATGGGAGATAGACAGACATATTTCATCTTCTAGTTTACCTTCCAAATGCCTACAGTGACCAGGGCTGGGCCAGGCTAAAACCAGGAGCTGGTAAGCCAATCTAGGTCTCTCATGTGGGTGGCAGTTTCCCTACTACTTAAGCCATAACCTGCTGCCTCCCCCAGAGTGTACATTAGCAGGAAGCTGGAAACAGGAGACAGAACTGAGACTCAAATTCAGGCACTCTGACATGGGAACTTGGCATTCTAACTGGCAACTTAACCACTAGGCCAAATGCCTACCACTACAGTGGTAGTTTTAAAGCATTCTAACCAGAAAAAAAAAAAACCTTCCAAGGCAGCTCCTATATTCAACACTTGGCATAAGCTTGTAGTCAGGCTTAATAACAATAATATAAAAGGTTGTAGATATTGGTCTCTCACTTAATTGAAACTGTATTTCTTGAAGTTTTAGAAGTTGGGAAGAGTAAGTAGGACAAAGCAGGAAACAGAAATAAGGGATTTCAATTCAGATTCTTAAGTGTAAATTGCTATCTATAATCAGCACCCAATCCAAATTTTAATTCATAAATTGTTGTTTACACGATCAGAAAGATAAAATGATAATGCTGGAGAAAATTGCTAGGGCAGGATCTAAGTGATAATGGCATCATGTTCTTATGTAGATACAAGATAGAAAATTCAGGCTTCATTGTTTTAAACATTCTGCTTTGATTATTAGAGACCATTAATTTCTAAGCCCAGATGCAAAAAGCTCTGAGACAACAAAGGTACAATTTAAGGCAGCTGAAAGGGAACTTGGCTTCCTTTGTTACTGTCCCATTAAATTACTATCATCACAAATTCATTTTCATCACAGTCCAAGTTACTAGCTTTTACAATGAGACTCTAATCGGCAATGCAGGAAGATTCTTGTTCCACTACAAAGCTCTAAACATGGTGATTACACTACCTCAATGCATCATACACGCCACATACAGTCATAAACTTCATCATGATCATCCAGAGGTGTATATTAAATTGCTGTTAACGGCTCCTAGTAAGTACTGAGCCATGTGGGTTTTTGTAGCTGCTCAAATCCAGTTCCTGAAAGTGCCACCTCCAATTCCTAAACAGAAAACTGAGTCTATGCCTTGGCTTCAGGGAGGTGAAAAGAGTGTGAGACCTTGCACAAGTCACTTCAGTCTTGTGCACAATGAAAGTAGTGGTGATGATGATGATAACAGTAGGACACACACAGCAATCACAATCTGCCTAGCAGTTTTCTGAGTAATTCATACAAATAACTCATTAAGACTCAGCATGACCCAGGGAGGAGGTATTGCTTCCAATTCCCCTCCCACTGCGGCCTCAGGTCTCAGGCCTCTTCACTTTGTCTCTTGCAGATACATGGAGTTGATCTCAAGGTGTGACAGCTAAAAGAACAGACCTTAAAATCTAAGGTAGAAAATAGTACCAGGACCCTACAGGCAGTGAGTATGTCTGTGGTAAAATAATATATATGTCTTTGAGTATTGGCTCCAGTTCTGGGCAAACAGTTCCTAAAACCCTGGGGATTTCTGGAGTGACAGGAGTGTCATTTGTTACTCATACCAGCCTTCCTCCCACACTGAGTTTATGCTAATTAGATGACTCATGATGGATCCTTAGTTAGCTCCAGGATAAGTGACAATCACCAGAAATACCAACTGCTGCCAGGTACATGATTAGAGATTGGACCTTTCAGCCCCAATTCTCCACCTTCAGGGAAGGCGGTGGGGCTGGGAATTGAAAAATTATTGAAAAAGAGGTTTGAGAGTTTCCAGGTTGCAAACATGTCAATGTACTGGCAGGGCCACACGATCCTGAGAAGGCATGGAAGCTTGGGATACCATCAGCAACTGCACGCCTCAACATATATATCTCTTTGCTCCTGAGTTGCATGCTTTGTAATAAAATCATAGTCATAAACACAGTGCTGTCCTGAGCTCTGTGAGTCATGCTAATGAATTATCAAAGCAAATGTACAGGCAGCCAGGCAGAAGTGTGGGTAGCTTGGGGACCACTTTTGCAGCTAATGTCTGGAATGAGGGCAGTCATATGAGACTCAGCCATTATCTTGTGGGGCCTATTCTAATTTCAGGTGGTTAGTGTCAGAATTAAGCTGAGTTGAATTGAATTGATTTGAAAAGGGCACCAGTTGGTGTCAGAGAATTGGAGAACTGGTGGCCTTTGGGGGAAAACAACAAAGAAGGATCCCAATGGCTAAATGAAGCTCAGTGGCAGAGACAGTTCTCTAAAAACATGAGTAGGATAATTTGCCCCATAACTTGTGAGGTAATCTATATTTCTCATAATTACAAAAAATTAAAAAAAAACATTTCTTATTATGGTATAATATAGGGACTTCCCCAATCATCTGACTCGACTCTAAGAAGATATACATTTGATTATAAAATTCATATTTAAGATTTTTCTATGAGAAATCTGTGCATTTTGGAAATGTTATTTTCTATTGAGAAAAAAATGTACATATATGTTGGGGGGGGTTCTAAAAGATTTTCTGTAAGATTAAAAGTCTGTTATAATATTTCTTCCTAAAGTTCTGTCTACCAATTTCATTGTACTATAACCCTCTGCAATATTTAGCACCATAAATATCTAATGAAAGATAAGTAATATTTTGCCTTAAATCCCTACCTCTGTAGTCTAAAGTACTTTGGGAAAATGATTAAGGAGATGGGAAAAAAGAAAAGGAACAAGGAAAGGAGGTTGGGAGGGAGTCGGGCAGAGTGGCAGGAGAAAGCTGTCTTTCCCCTGTGTTGACCCACCCACTAACAGTGCCTCCCATTGATCTGCAGCCATTCTTTTGTCAGGTATTAATGTGATCTAATGAAACATCAACCTCTATTTTGATCTGGTGCCGCTGCAATTTATTAGGCACTCGCTTACATTTCAAAACACAACAATGCTTTGAAGGATGATTGGCCTCCTCTGATCAAAGCAAATTTCATTAGCTGAAATAGCTTGACTTATAGCTGCCCTATAAAACAGAATTGGAAAAAAAAAAAAAACCCTTAATGTCTGCATAAAAATATCTGCCAAAGGCTTCAATAACATTTATTCTTCTTCAAAAGACACAATGAAGACTGGGTGGCTAAATAATTTCTTATCTAATAGAAAAACCTGGTGCCCAGGAACCACTTAGAAAATTTTCATATAAGCCAAATAAAAATCCTTTGAGGGCGGGCATTATTACACAGCAGGTTAAGCCACCCTTGGAATGGCTGCATCTCATATCAGAGTGCCTAGGATCAAGTCCCACCTCTGTTTCCAATCCAGCCTGCTGATAATGCATATGGAAGGGAGTAGATGATGGCCCAAGTCCTTGGGCCACTATCACCATGAGGGAGACTCAGATGGAATTCCTGGCTCCTGGCTCCTGGCTCTACCCTGCCCTAATCCCTGCTGTTGTGGGCATTTGGGGAGTGAACTAGCAGATGAAAAGGTATCTCTCCCTTTCTCTGTCTCTCCCTGTGTGTGTGTGTGTGTGTGCGTGTTACTCTGCCTTTCTTTTTCCTTTTAAGATTTATTTATTTTTGGCAGGCGCCGCGGCTCACTTGGCTAATCCTCTGCCTGCAGCACCGGAACCCTGGGTTCTAGTCCCGGTTGGGGCGCCAGATTATGTCCCAGTTGCTCCTCTTCCTGTCCAGCTCTCTGCTGTGGCCTGGGAAGGCAGGGGAGGATGGCCCAAGTGCTTGGGCCCTGCACCCACATGGGAGACCAGGAGGAAGCACTTGGCTCCTGGCTTCGGATCAGCGCAGAGCCAGCCGTGGCGGCCATTTTGGAGTGAACCAACAGAAAGAAAGACCTTTCTCTCTGTCTCTCTCTCTCTCACTGTCTAACTCTGCCTGTCAAAAAATAAAAATAAAAAAGAGATTTATTTATTTTTATTTATCTGAAAGGCAGAGTGACAGAAAGAGGAGCAGAGACACTGGTTCATTTTCCCGGATGGCCACAATGGCCAGGGCTGAGCCAGGCTGAAGCCAGGAGCCCTGAGCTCCTATCGGGTCTCCCACGTGGATTCAGGGGCCCAAGAACTTGGGCCACCTTCCTCTGCTTTCCTAGGAGCATTATCAGGGAGCTGGATTGGAAGTGGAGCAGCCAGTTCTCAAACCAGCACCCATATGAGATGCCAGCATCGCAGGCAGAGGCTTAACCTGCTATGTATGCCACTATGACAGCCCCCACTCTGCCTTTCAAATAACTAATTTTGCTTAAAAAAAACTTTTGAAATTGTTATTATATATTCTGAAAAAGTCACTTAATGTAACTGTATAATAACCAAATTTTATCATTTATAAACAGATAAATACATTTAAAGATTTCCCACTGCCCTCTATAATTAAATAACTCAAATTTTGGACCATTAAGTAAACCCAGAAACCAAAAAAGAAATATTACCAGCAGACCAGTACCCACTCTGGCCAGGGAGTTTCCAGCCTGCCTTTGTGGAAGACTTGCCCTGCTGATTTTGGACTTATGCAGTCAGTACCTACAATTATCAATTCCCTGTAGTAAACCTCTTAGTAAATATCCCCTTGGGCTAGTGTTGTGGTGCAGGGTGTTAAGCCTCCCCTTGAGAGAAAATCAAAACCAGCATGCCATGTAGGAGAGCCAGCTTGAGTCCTGACTTTTCTACTTTTTATCTAGCTCCCTGCTAATGTGCTTGAGAAAGCAGAGGATGATGGTCTGAACACTTAGGCCACTGATACCCACTTGGCAGATCTGGATGGAATTCTAGGTGTCTGCCTTCAGCCAGACCCAGGCTTGGCTGTTTTAGCCACTTGAGGAACCAGCAGATGGAAGATCTTTTTCTCTCCCTCTCTCTCTGTTGCTGTACCTTTCAAATATATATGTATATATATATACACACACACATATGTGTATTATATATATTATTATATATTATATATAATAATATATAGTATTATATAGTATTATATATACACATATGTGTATTATATATACACACACACACCTACAAAAAAATCCCCTACTTGTTCCACTTCTCTGGGTGTACCATGATGATCCACTTCCCAACATGCTTATCATCTGCCTCTTAGCCTTTTCCTCCCGCCCTCTTTTCCTATCGACCCTCCCCCACACTTTGCCCTCCCCACTGAAAGGACTTCCTTACCTCCCACTTTCATAATTCCCTGGAGCTCTAAGGGCAGACACCTCACAGAGAAAGAAAATTCATTGTTAAGAAACATACCATACAAACCAGGAAGCATTTTAAACTATTCTGTCTTCTTTACCTTTCACTGTATTTCTTTACATTTCACTATAAAAATTCTCTAACTAGAGAAAATTTGAAAATTCTTATGGTAAATACCTGGACAACCTAGATTGTACCATTAACACTGTATGACACTTAACTTCATATGTTATCTACACACACGTATCCCTCTACTCATCTATAAACCCTCTTTCTTACGCATTTCAAAGTAAATAGCAGACTGACATTTCCACCTTATTAATTCAAACATTAATTAATATTCAGTATGTGTATAAAGCTTACTTTTTTTTTATTGAGAGAGAGAGAGAGAGAACACACTGTGATCCACTGGCTCTCTGTCCAAACGCGTGCAATAGCCCGTGGTTGGGCTAAAGTCAGGAGCTGAGAAGTCAATCCTGGTCTCCTCTTTGGGAGGCAGGAACCTGATTACCTGAGCCATCATAGCTGCCTACCATGATCTACATTAGCAGGAAGATGGAGTCAAAGCAAAACTAGGATTTTGGAGCCAGCGTTGTGGCTCACTTGGTTAATCCTCCGCCTGAGGCGCCGGCATCCCATATGAGCGCCGGGTTCTAGTCCCAGTTGCTCCTCTTCCAGTCCAGCTCTCTGCTGTGGCCTGGGAGGGCACTGCATGATGGCCATTTGGGGGGTGAACCAAGGGAAGGAAGACGTTTCTCTCTGTCTCTCTCTCTCCATCTAATTCTGTCGAATAAATTTTAAAATTTTTTTTAATTTAAAAAAAAAAAACTAAGATTTTAACCCAGGCACTCCAATATGGGATGTGGGTATCGTAATTAGCATCTTAACCACTAAGCTAAATATCTGCACATTATAGCTTTTTAAACTATTTTTTTAGGAAATTCCATACAAAGGAATGCCCAGATACTAAGCATATCATTCAATGAGTTTTGATAAATGCATCCAAATGTGTGACCTGAAACTGATATTACCCCAGAATGCTCCCATATTCATTCCCAATCATTGGCAGTATTTTTTCTTTCATAGATCAGCTTTGCTTATTCAAGAAAACACTGACTTGACTTATTTTCCTTCAAAGATTAATTTTGCTTATTCAAAAGATTCACAAATACGGAATCATAGAGTATATATTTTGTTGTATCTGGCTTCTTTTTCTAATTTTTTTTTATTTATTTATTTGACAGATAGAATTAGACAGTGAGAGAAAGAGAGACAGAGAGAAAGGTCTTCCTTCCATTGGTTCACCCCCACAAATGGCCACTACGGCTGGAGCTACGCCAATCCGAAGCCAGGAGCCAGGACTTCTTCCTGGTCTCCCATGCAGCTGCAGGGCCCAAGCACTTGGGCCATCCTCCACTGCCTTCCTGGGCCACAGCAGAGAGCTGGACTGGAAGAGGAGCAACCGGGACTAGAACCCGGCACCCATATGGGATGCCGGCGCCACAGGCAGAGGATTAACCAAGTGAGCCACAGCGCCGGCCATTATCTGGCTTCTTTCATTCAGTATAACTTATTTGTGATTCAACCACATGGTTGAATCAGCTGTTTACAATGTTGAAGAGCATTTCGTATTTGTTTAACATTCTTCCATCTATGGATACCTAGGTTGGTTACTGGTTGTCATGAATCTCTTTATATTTTAAATAATAAATAAATAGTCAATCAAATTCAGACCATATTGCAATGAACAAGTATTTGTTGGAGAGCTACTGTGTACAACGCACTGTTCTAAGCACTAATGCCAAGGAGATTGAAATATATTAGTAAAACAAAATACGTTGTAAGTTACTACTGTAGAAAGTCATCATGCTAAATGGATGATATGAAATTGCATATAGCAATTTGGTAGATATGCCTAGAAAAGTGTATTTGGATAATATATGGCAGAGAATTTAACAGCAGAGGCTTTGAGACCCTGGACTTCAACAAATATTGAAAGGAAAATCAACTGTAGGACTTTGAGCATAGAAATGACATACAGAACAGTATTTTAGCTAGATTCTTCCAGATGTGGAAGATGCGAAAGGACAGCTTGGAACTGGGACACAAGGAAGAAGGTCATTATACCAGGAGAGGCATAATGGAGAACTTTGTAACAGGTAGGGGCAATAAGAATCAAGGAGGGATTAAGTTCATTACAAACAGACCTATGGGACTTAACCACCAACTAATTTTTTTTAGTCTAACTTCTAATTGCATTACAATTCAATACAAACACATTCATATGAATCACTGAAACAGAAGTTCCACAAAAATATTCCTTTACTATGTGTGAGGCACACCAGTATTTTCTATTTTTTTAGCTTTCCATATTTTTGTAATTAAAAACTGAGGGTAAACCACTAAACTGATTCTGCTCTCTATTGGGTCATGACCTGTGGTTCAAAGATGCTAGACTGCATAATGGTAATAAAGACGATGATTCAGTTTCAAACCTGGGCAATGGGAGAGCAGGGTCTTCAAATATTTCTAAATATTTTATTGAGAAGCCTCAATTTGATAGGCAATACACATAAAAGTTTAATTTTTTCCAGTAACTGTCCACAGTTATGTTGTTCCAGCTGTCAGTTCACCCTCACTCAACTTCAAAAATTTCCTATTTATTTTAGACTTCAGGACTTCAGGAGACTAATATTAGACAAAGTACAATACTTTGTACTTTGTACTCTGTACTCTTGCATGTTGCCATAATTCATGGCACTATTTTATTTATTTAGTATATATTTGTTAGTAATACATTCAATACTGAAATTAGCCCAACTGAAGAATAAGACGACTGACAAATATTACATCTACCTATATTTAGTTCCTCATTCATCTCTGGCCTCCTCTTACCTGCTGTAAAAATCATTGCAATTATATTTATCATCCTTTCCTTTTTTTTTTTTTTTTTTTTTTTTTTGACAGGCAGAGTTAGACAGTGAGAGACAGAGAGAAAAATCTTCCCTCCGTTGGTTCACCCACCAAATGGCCTTTATGGCCAGCGCGCTGCGCCAATCGGAAGCCAGGAGCCAGGTGCTTCCTCCTGGTCTCCCATGCGGTTTAGGGCCCAAGCACTTGGGTCATCCTCCACTGCACTCCCGGGCCACAGCAGATAGCTGGACTGGAAGAGGAGCAACCGGGACAGAATGTAGCACCGCAACCAGGACTAGAACCCGGGGTGCCAGTGCCACAGGCGGAGGATTAGCCTAGTGAGCTGGGGCGCCGGCCCATCCTTTCCTTCTTAAAATAATTTATTATAAGTGTTGGTTTGAAAGATGAAGTTACATATAAACTTCAACAGCTAGCTTTTTTTAATTTTTCATTTTTTGAGAGGTAGAGAGAGACCAAGAAAGTTTCCATTTGTTGGTTCATCCCGTAAATTTCCCCCAGTGACCGGAACTGGGCAGGATGAATACTGAGACTTGGAACCCAATTCATGTCTCCCATGTGGATGACAGGAACTCAACTACTTGAGCCATCATCTGCTACCTCCTGGGGTCTGTGTTATCAGGAAGCTGGATTCAGGAACCAGAGCTCAAGCTGGAAATGGAACCCAGGTGTTCCAATGTGAGACATTAGCATTTTTTTTTGTCCTTATTTTTTTTTAAACTTTTATTTAATGCATATAAATTTCCAAAGTACGACTTATGGATTACAATGGCTTCCCCCCATACCATCCCTCCCACCCACAACCCTCCCCTTTCCCACTCCCTCTCCCCTTCCATTCACATCAAGATTCATTTTCGATTATCTTAATATACAGAAGATCAGCTTAGTATACATTAAGTAGGGATTTCAACAGTTTGCTCCCACACAAACATAAAGTGAAAAATAATAGATGATTTTTTAAATGATGATGAAATCAGAGCAGACCTATTGTCATGTTTAATCCCAGTGAGAGTCAAGTTGGGAATCGATAATTTCTTTTTTTTTTTTTTTTTTTTTTTTACAGAGGATCAGTTTAGTATGCATTAAGTAAGGATTTCAATAGTTTGCACCCCCATAGAAACACAAAGTGAAATATATTGTTTGAGTACTCGTTATAGCATTAAATCTCAATGTACAGCACATTAAGGATAGAGATCCTACATGAGGAGTAAGTGCACAGTGACTCCTGTTGTTGACTTTACCAATTGACACTCCTGTCTATGGCATCAGTAATCTCCCTATGCTCCAGTCATGAGTTTCCAAGGCTATGGAAGCCCTCTGAGTTCTCCGACTCTTATCTTGTTAGACATTAGCATCTTAATTGGTGTCTTAATCATTAGGTTTTTGTAGGCTTTTTACTTTTTGCTCAGTGTTATATTTATTGATCATCCTCATTTTTGGATATAGCTGTAGTTCATTTATTTTCACTGCTTCTTAATATTTCCATTGTGTGAATGATAACCAATTATTTATCCTCCTTTTTTTTGAATACTTGTTTACTCCCAGGGTTTTGTTTACAAACAATATTGCTGCAAACAGTTTTTACTTGTGCCTTGTACATATTCACAAGTTCATCTTGAAAACATACCTAGGAGCAGAACAGTGGGGCTACAGGGTTTGAATAACTTCTCCAATGTAAGTTATTGATTTTTTTCTAACACTTTTATCATAAAAATTTTATTCTCTTTCTTTCTTTTTTTTTTTTTTTTTTTTGACAGGCAGAGTGGACAGTGAGAGAGAGAGAGAGACAGAGAAAGGTGTTCCTTTGCTGTTGGTTCACCCTCCAATGGCTGCCGCGGCCTGCGCGCTGCGGCCGGCACACCGGCACACCGCACTGATCCGAAGGCAGGAGCCAGGTGCTTCTCCTGGTCTCCCATGGGGTGTAGGGCCTAAGCACTTGGGCCATCCTCCACTGCACTCCCGGGCCACAGCAGAGAGCTGGCCTGGAAGGGGGGCAATCGGGACAGAATCCGGCGCCCCAATCGGGACTAGAACCCAGTGTGCCGGCGCCGCTAGGTAGAGGATTAGCCTATTGAGCCGCGGCACCGGCCATATTCTTTTTCTTTAAATTCAGTACTGGTAATTTAAAAAACCTCGGGATTATGTGGATTGGAGTTTTCTGTTGAACACCTCATTTCCATTGTTCCACTGTAGACCTGCAGCCTAGGATCCTGGGGTGGAAGCTGGGGATCTGGTCATTTTGTCATACAACTCCCACTCCTTCGCCCAGTCTTCCCTGCTGGTCTTAGGTGGGGAAGAGGGACAGAAAAGGCAGAATTATCTTTTTTGGAGGACTCCAGATCAACTTTTACAATTTCCTGTGGCTCCCAGGACAAGGACATAGAAAGAGGTTGGGGAGAGATGGAGCACGTGAAAAACTGGGGAGGTAGAAAATGGCTTGGAACAGCAGAATCCACTGAGTTTACCAAGCCCCACAGGCAGATGCAAGACTCGTCACAGTGTGCTCTGTGTTTTTAAGAGTACGAGCTAATCAGCATCCTTAATTCATGGTTCTGAGCTATGAAATAATCTCACTCAACACCTAATAACACCTTGTTACAGGTAGAAGCACTGGGTTGCAGAGAGAGAATATACACTTTCAGGACATTTTAAGTTGCCAATGAGAGGTGAAGATTCCTAGTAAGCAGTATTTAAAAACATTTGGACCTCAGAAGAACAATGGGGGCTTCTGATGAGACTTGGAAATTAGCCCAGTTGCTAAAGTCACTTAAATGTGGATATTACAATAATTCATTTCATGGATGAAAAACAGAAGCTCAAATGGTATAAATAATTCACACAAGATCTCATAGCTACTCAGAGGCAAAGAGGATATCTGCCTCTGAAATTGTGTGACTTCAAAATCCTTTGACCATATGCCAGTGAGCCATGAGGATAGCACAAAGAAGAAAGGGAAGGGGAAATCCACAGCAAATATGGTTCTCTTTGAAATTCATGGAAATAAGATTGCAAATGAGAGTTATATAATTGAATTAATTGTCCTTTATATATAAGGTAGAAGAGTCCCTCTATATGTTAAAACATAACTGTACCCTAAATACCATTCATAAAGAATGATGATGTGGGAATTCAAGCAAGATGTGAAGAGGGCATAAAGTGGCCCATGATTTTATGGAAATCAAATAATGGAGCAGCGATGAAAAAGGGACATGGTAACAAATAGTGGGCAGTGCTCATCGAAGCCCCAAGCACTACCTATGGGGAAAAGTAACATGCTCCACAAAACTCACCCTTTCCAAATCCCTATCAAAATATCCTCTCATTCTGAAAATACATTGCACAACCAGCCCTCATTTTCTTGCCCCAGATTCACTACACAACCTGTTGATGGTGACTTGGCTTCCTCACACTTTGTCCCAAACAGGGAATGTATTGACCAAAAGACAGGAGTACTCATATCCCAGTACAATTTCATTTAGCCCACTTTATAATCATCAGTTTTTGGCAAAGTTTCCCCTGGGGATAGAGATTGCACAATCAATTTTGGAAACAGATATTATCAGATTTCTAATCCCACAAACCTCAGGCAATGATCATTGCAGTGATCCAATGCCTTTGACCTCATTACCCACCTCTACTCTGGACTACTGTGTCAAGTAAGGACACACAGTAGTTGGCCAAAATGATTTTACAAAGGGATAATGAGGGAAGAGCCAGGAGCATGCATGACCACAGGAAGGAGAACATAATGGCTGAGTGGGCATAAGGTGAAGGTCCTCTGTGTCAAATGCTATGGAACTGGTAGGACCTGAGCAAGCAGAAAAGACTTTAGCTGCTTTTAGCTGCTTTCTATTTTCTATATGTAAGTACACTGCAAAGACCAAGAGATGTCTCTAAAAACCTAATGGACAGCAATGAAAGGAAGTGCCTCCAAGTGAGGATGTTGAATAGGTAATCAATTAGAAAAAATATTACTTGTAATCTATAAAAGAAAGAGTATAAAGGAGTACAAATGAGTTTCTTAACTTTTTAAAAGTGTGAGTTACCAGTTCATTCACATATGCAGTCTCGGTTCATACATTTAGTACTATCAACATAAAACCAACTCTACAAAATGAAGGGAAACCAAGGCACTGTCCTGAAAGTTAATCTGTCTAGAGAGCCTTCGTTTAAAGCCATCATAGTCATGATAAAACTGCGCAATTGATAATAAATATGAACAACTAGAGGGAAAACAGCTTTCCTTTGGAATTAACTTCTGATTTCAGAGTCACAAAACATGGTATTCCCCTAAATACCTAGTGGTTTTTTGTTTTTATTTTAAAAGTGTTCCCTTCTCCTTTGCAGCCTCAGATTTTTCAAAATGCTGGTGGCTCAAGTGAAACTAAAAACATAAACCAGAAGTCCCTTAATAAACAATGAGTTGTCTGATGGGATGGATGCCTTTTGTCCCTTCTGTGTCCAGTTTCTGAGCTCAGGCCCAAATTCTATGTGAGGTTTGTCTAGAAGAGTGAAATTGTCAGCCATATTTTCCCTTCCCCCTGTACTTCTGATTCTTCCTGATGATCTTAATTTAGAGCATAGACAGGAATATGTAAAAAGATTACCTAAGCAGTCCCAATTAAATAAGAAGATGGTATAAGACCATATTGCCTTTCTTAAATATGCAACTTTGACAATCAGATGGGCCAGACTTTGAGACCAGGCCATATGAGCTGAATCCTTCTTTGCCAGTTAGTGACAAACAAGAAGGGAAAGGTGTATTCCCCTGCCCCACACCAGGGGTTGCAGGTGCACTGACTGGTCGCTAACAGAAATGAGGGAGTAGAATAACAAGAGAGCATCTCATGATCCCAGCTTTTCCTATACAGGATTTATGTGTAGGAGTCTCTTCTGTGATCTTAGACTTTACTAAGGAAAAAATACATTTAAGTGATGAGGTAATGTCAAAGATGTGTTTATTAACAACTCAGAGAGAAGTGAATTTTGAGCCCAGCAAATATACACACAGTTCATTTAAAGGGGATGCATGTGTAGATCAGAAGAAATCTCTCTGACATCATGCTGCCTAGTCTAAGACCCACAGAATAGACAAGTCAAAAGGCTGGCCATCTCAGTAGTATTTCTTTAATTTTATTTGAATGCTGTGCTCTCAATATTGACTTCTGAAGTTTACATAAATTTTTATTTGCCCTGCCTTCCCAAGAAGCTGGTTGTCTAGGTGATGAATGCTACATATCCTAATAAAATAAAGCAAATAAACAGTAATCAATGCATTGACTTTGCAGGTTAAACTTTCCTTCAGGGAGGATTTGGGACAGATGCCTTTCTCATCAATTATCAAAACAAAGTTTGCTGTTAATTTACCCATGAATTTGCTGATCCCTGGTGGGCTGCAATTAGTACACTAGGAAATGATTTTAGTAAGTTACATTTTAAAATTGGTATATGGTGTGCCAATTGGTATATGGTATGCATAAACCTCTTCTGTATAGTTCTTTTCATAACTTACCAAATTCACATTTCAAGCATTTCCTGGAAGTACATATGCACCAGATTTTCAGTTTCAGTGCAGCTTTGAGCCTTGCCTCACCCTGAGTGGGACCTGACATACCCACCCCTGTATCAGCAGTTCTCATCAAGTTGGGATGAGGTTATGGCTCAGTGAGTCTATGACAAGCAGTGGCTTGAGAGAGGTGGGAGTACAGAACAATGCAATGGCTAATCAATTTATATTCATGAAATTTTATAATCAATTTATAATCATGAGACAGAAGAGAAAGAAAAGTGATCAATGAAAAAATGAAAATGATAATAGGAGATGAGTGGTTTATTAGGCTAGCACAGTAGGCTTCCTCATTTGGGGAAATGGGACTTGGAAGTCCCAGGAACAAAGGAAAAGGAATTGTTTTGAATGCTCATGCTATTATTCATTTATAAGAGACTACACACACCCACACCACACACACACACACACACACACACACACATATGCACACTTTCACGCCTACACACACACCAGAAAGCTCAGTAAATGGGTACACCATGCCCAAGAAAGGAAAGGGTAGGAACAGCAGGAGCAGGTTCGTTGGCAAAGACAAATATACCCAGAATGCGGCTTGTGTGCTTGGCTCAAGTCTATGCAATTAAGACTTCTATTTACAGCAAACTCCTTGTACCAGCAACTTAAAAGTAAATGACAACTAGTTTGAAACTGTTTGATCAGAAAGCAAAATTGAACCAAGGTAGGTTCTAAAGCTGATTAACCAGCTCACATTTCCCCCCTCCTGCTAATTGCTAAGTACATTTTCTGGCTCTTGGCATTGATCTGCTGACTTCTAATTCAGGGTATGAGTTTAAAATATTAACCCACAAACTTCTCATTTTCTTTATTGGTCAATACAACTCATGACAAATGATACAACATAAATTCTTCATCTTAATGCTTCCCCTTTGATTTTTTTTCTGATTCTTCCATCTATTTCATATACTTGTCCCAATACCTCCCCCTACAGATTGCATTTTTACTCTTCCTTCTGCTAAATGTTCTTTGACAGAGCAACATCAGACAGAAAAATGAGAGAATGAGTAACAGAGATTAATAGAACCTGCTGAGACCCGAGGGGCTCAGTGTGATGAGTGCTCTCTGCTGCAGAATGGAGGTCTACTGGAAACACAGCAATGGGTACCCATAAGCTGATTCCTTCTTCTCTGAAAATGACTCCAAATACCTTTTTTTAGCAAGCACTGGGTCTTACATTAGCCATAATGTTTTCCTTGGGACTTTGTGGACAATCTTTTTTCCAAAAATGCCAATTGACCTGTTTATTGAGGAAAATGATATTGGTGCTCTAAAGAGAATGATGGATACCCACAACCACAGAATACCTAATCCTGAAGTTTCTTCTTCTTTTTTTTTTAAATAATATAACTTTAAAAAGGTGTATGTACTTATTTGAAAGAGGGAGTGACACAGAGAGATACAGGGAGAGATCTTCCATCCCTGGTTCACTCCCCAAATGGCTATAGCAACAAGGGCTGGGCGAGGTCAAAGCCAAGAGCTGGGAACTCCATTAGGGTCCCCTACACCAGTAGCAGAAACTACTTGAGCCATCATCTGCTACTTCCAGGTGCACTGGCATGGAGCTCGATCAGAATCAGAACAGCCAAGACATGAACCAACTCTACAACACGGGAAGTGGGCCTGCCAAGAAGCAGCTCAACTTGCTGCACCACAACGCCTGCCCCCAGAAATTTACAGATAAGGAATAAACTTAGCTCTGCCCCGTGGGACAGTTCCAAAGTAGACTCTTCCAGCGGACACTGTCATGAAACCTCTGTATTGCAATGTCCCTTTCCGGGAACAGTTATTTATCCCTCAAAGGGCCTATCATTCTAATTATAATATCATTTACATTATACCAGAAAATAATAAAATTCACCCTTTATGAAAATGAAATTCAAAATCATTATAGGAAGTTGCACCTCTTTGTTTCTCGAACAGATTTTGCTCTTGCAGAGAGAACATGATCAACTAAAAAAAATTTCTTAGAAAAAATTAATCAACCACTTGATAGGTATTCTAATGTGAATATGATAACACAGGTAATATTTAAATGCTACCATTTTCACAACACTGTCTCTGATTATTCATACCACTTATAATTAAAAAGAATAAAGGTAGAGGTATTTTGAGAAATAAAGAGGGAAAGGAATAAAATGTTTTAAAGACTAGCTATATATGCAAGAATAACCCTATGGTGCTCATGGGACTACCTAACAGATAAAACACTGAGACTCAAAAAGACCAAGTAAGTTCTCCTAGATCACAAAGATAGCAAAGTGTATATTCAGTATTCAAATCCATCATAACCTTTCCACCACAACATGTCATGTTCTACAATTCTATTTTTTTTCAAAAGCACTTTTGACAAAGAAAAATCCAGAGAGGGAGAGGGAGAGAGAGAGAGCGAGAGAGAGAGCACTCCCATCCACTGGTTCACTCCTCAAAAGTCCACTATGGCCAGAAAATAGAAGCCAGGAACCAGGATCTCAATCCAGGAAGCTGAAATCAGGGACCAGATTCCACGTGGTGGAATTACCTGCTAGACCTGATTCCCACCCCTCAAAAGCATGTCTCAGTGATTAGGAAATTATTTAAGAATACTTCAATCAAGTAAAGGTATTCTTACAAATAAATAAAATTAATCTTTAAGTGAACCAATGGTGCTCTCCTGCCAATTAATTTTAATGTTTTGTTTAAATGATTAAATCCTCTTATAGCTAAGGTATACACCCTATTTGGGACCTCAGTATAACAAATTCAAGCAGGACATATCACAATTCTGAGCCATTCCTCATATGTAAACATATATGACACCAGTGACCTACCAGAAGTGGGTAATGTTGTTCAAGGTGTTTTTCCAACAGTGGTGATAGATTTGCACTGATTCATTCTTTTTGTTTTTTCTTTTACTGGTTCCCCTGGGATCAAGTGTATGTATTTACATTTGCCAGAAAGCCTGTTTAAGATTGAGAGCATGAAAACAGTGCAAAGTGAACCAGTCCACAAGGGAGTTATACCTATGACCTTGGCCTCATTAGTATCATGCTCAAGTCAGCTGAGTTGAGCAGCTGTATTTTCTTAAGTCCAAGCACAAATTTATTTGGTAAATATTAGAGTTTCAATTTCTCAAAGCCCCTTGGGGACCATTAAGTAGACTTCACCATTCATTCATCCAACAGATTTTAATTGAATACTTAAATTGAACAAATCTTCTCCTTAGTGACTTGAGAGCTATCAAACAGTGCAAGATAGCACTCTTGCTCAAAAGGAATTACACTTTATGAGTTGACTGTGGGGAGAAGACATGTAAGTATACACAAGTACAGTGCTATTGCAAGCTTGGGCCTGGAGACAGAGAAACTTGGCCTTGTAACCTAGCTCTGAAACTTAGAGCCTGCAGGACATCTGTCACATAACAACTTCTCTAAGGCTCTATTTCCTTACAAGTAAAGCAAAAGCCTAATATCAGGGGAAGTCCTTAGATCTAGATAGATAAGTCTCCACATTGTAGCTTACACTTATTAAGCACCCAGAATACTGGTGCTTAATAACTTACTATGAAGGTACTTCAAAAAGTTTGTGGAACATGTAATTAAAAGGTACTATCCTGAGCTTCCAAGATGGCAGAGTAGAGAGGGAGTTTACTGCTCTAGTCTAGGAGAAAATAGTTTTTAAAAAGTGGAGAGAGTGTGGCCGGCGCCGCGGCTCACTAGGCTAATCCTCCGCCTAGCGGCGCCGGCACACCGGGTTCTGGTCCCAGTCGGGGCGCCGGATTCTGTCCCGGTTGCCCCTCTTCCAGGCCAGCCCTCTGCTGTGGCCAGGGAGTGCAGTGGAGGATGGCCCAGGTGCTTGGGCCCTGCACCCCATGGGAGACCAGGAAAAGCACCTGGCTCCTGGCTCCTGCCATCGGATCAGCGCGGTGCGCCGGCCGCAGCGCGCCGGCCGCGGCGGCCATTGGAGGGTGAGCCAACGGCAAAGGAGGACCTTTCTCTCTGTCTCTCTCTCTCACTGTCCACTCTGCCTGTCAAAAAAAAAAAAAAAAAAAAAAAAAGTGGAGAGAGTGCAATCTCATGGAAGAGTAAGGGAGAAAATAGCACAGGAAATTCTACGCAAATTAGAGGGACACAGTGGACACACATGGAAGGCATGAACACCCACAACTCAGGACTCCAGTAGCTGATAGCCTACACACCAGTGTAGGTGAGTGAGGTGACAGCAGACTGCAGCATCCCAAGCCACTGGCACTAAAGCTGCAAGAACAGCCCAGAGGGAACCTGGCTTGGAGCCCCGTAGGGGATTGTGTACCTGCCAAACTAGAGGAGAGAAAAAAAAGGAGGGACACGTTTCTCTCTCCCCAATCACCTTACAACAATATCCTGTAACAAGCTGATGGAGGGGGCACCATTTTGGACATATGTAACAGCTGTGCCAGCTCATGTCCCCACCAAGCAACCAGCAGAGATGAGACTCTTGACTCTAGTGGGGAGAACTCACAGGGGACTGAGAGCTTGTGACTATGGGAGGCTTGTGTGCTGGACTGTGAAAAAAACTGAGGCCGTGTGGGAGGACTCATGATGTGGATGGGACTTTGGGCAGTCACTATTGGAGGCTCCACACACTCAGGGCTTCCTGATTACATGGTGAGGGACATTGCTGGGGAATCTGAGCTTATACTGAGGACTGCACAGATCCTTTGTGTGGTTCTTGGGGTAGAGTGGACAAATAACATACCCCTCGGGTTAGTGCTCAGGCACTGGGCTCCTTTGAGGAGAGGAGCTTAGCTAAGCAGAATAAACCTCCCTTTCCATAAAAAAAAGTGAAAGATTGATTTACCACACCAAATCTGGGTGTGTCACCTTAGACATGCCCATCACCCTGGAGAACTGAACAGAGCTCCCTGGCCATACCCACCACACACCTCTAGATATTCAATGAAAGCGGATGCTCCACTTATCTACAGAGGAATGATACAAAGGTAAAAGCCACCACAGCAAAAATCAAAGAAACCGAGTATCTCCACAAATGCAGAATAACAAACACACCAAATAAAAAATAAGAATAAGGAAGACAACATGATGCCCCCAAAAGAACTTAACATTTCAATACTAGAATGTGAAGATTATGAGATTGAAGAAACGCCAGAAATGGAATTCAAAAAATTGATCATAGGATTGCTTAGAAGTAATCAGAAGCTGTGGGGAGCAACCCGGACTGGACTGAGTTACTGGAATTAAGACTTATTCTATGCATCTGCTCTCCCACAATATGGCGCTGGGAAAGGAGAAAACAGCTTCTACGCAGCTGCCTCTTGCCAACTTGAGTGATGACCTCCAGGAGCTGATCCTGCTCCTGATTGGAGGAGAGCAGCGTACTCGGCGTGTGGGCAGCCGAGTTAGGATTGGCGGAGGAGGACTATAAAGGAGGAGAGAGACAACATGCACCAGGAACATCTAAGGGGAACACCTGAGGAACACCTGTGCAGCCCCCGAGAGAGCCGGCCGGCGGTGTGCCGCTCCCCCGCGGAAGTGGGGAATGTGGCAGGGGGAACCGCCCTTCCACAGAGGTGGAAGGGTCGGTAGCCAACCCGGGAAGAACCAGCAGCAAACCCGGGGAGGGCCGAGCAGACAAAAGAACAGCGCAGGGTCCTGTGTCGTTCCTCCACGAAGACGGGGAGCGACAGAAGCAAATGCATGAACTAATGAAATTCATACATGATATGAAAGAAAATGTCTCCCATGAAATAGAGAACTTAAAGAAAAATCAAAAGGAAATAAAGAATTCAATAAACAAATAAAAAATGCAGTGGGAAGGCTTAACAACAGAATTAGTGAAGCAGAAGAAAGAATATCCAACACAGAAGACAAAGCACAGGAAATTATACAGTCAGACCAAACACAAGAAGAAGAAATTAGAAAAATGAAAAACACTGTTGGGAATCTAGAGGATACTATCAAACGACCAAACATACAGGTTCTAGGAGTTCCTGAAGGCATGGAAAGAGAGACAGGATTAGAAGGCCTTTTTAGTGAAATAATAACAGAAAACTTCCCTAATTTGGAGAAAGAAAGGGACATATTTAGGGACATCCAAATATAGGAAGCACACAGAATTCCTAATAGACATGACCAGACAAGATCATCACAACACATTATAATCAAATGCACCAGGAACATCTAAGGGGAACACCTGAGGAACACCTGTGCAGCCCCCGAGAGAGCCGGCCGGGGATTCTAAAATGTGCAAAGAGAAATGACAGACTACTTTCAGAGGTTCTCCAATTAGACTCACAGTGGACTTCTCATCAGAAACCCTACAGGCTAGCAGAGAATGGCGAGATATATTCCAAGTCTTAAGAGGAAAAAACAGTCAACCCAGAATACTATACCCTGCAAAGTTCTCATTTATAAATGAAGGTGAAATAAAGACATTCCATGAAAAACAGAAATTTAAAGAATTTGTCACCACCTGTCCAACCCTACAAAAGATGCTTAAGGATGTGCTGTGCTGCACACAGAAACACAGAAGCATGGTCATCACTATGAAAGAAGATAAAGGAAAGAAATCTCCAAGTAAAAGTTCAAAGAAAATTCGAAGTAAAAAACAGGAATAGTTTTGGAAAAATGGCAGGGCAAAGTCATTACTTATCAATAATCAGTCACCTTGAATGTAAATGGTCTCAAATCTCCATTTAAAAGAACAAAGACTGGCTGAATGGATTAAAAAACAAAACTCATCTATTTTCTGCCTACAAGAAACATATCTCACCAACAAAGATGCACACAGATTGAAAGTGAAAGCATAGAAAAAGATATTAAACACTAACAGAAACCAAAAAAGGAACTAGCATAGCCATCCTAACTTCAGAAAAATATATTTTAATACAAAATCTGTTAAAAGAGACAAAGAAGGGCACTATGTAATGATTAAGGGATCAGTTCAACAGGAAGATGTAACTATTATAAACATATATGCACCTAATTAGAGGGCACCTGGCTATTTAAAAGAAATGTTAAGTGATCTAAATGGAGACCTAGAATCCAGTACGATGGTAATGAGGGACTTCAATACTCCACTTTCAGCAATAGACAGATCAACCAAACAGAAAATCAGCAAGAAAACAGCAGAGTAATCAACACAATAGACCAAATGGACCCAATGGATATCTACAGAACTTTCATCATATAGTTGCAAAATACAAATTCTTCTAATTAGTTCATGGAACTTTTTCTAGGATTGACTGACAGCTAGGCCATAAATCAAGTCTCAGCAAATTCAAAAAAATCAAAATCATACCATGCATCTTCTTAGACAACAGTGGAATGAGCTGCAAATCAGCAACTCAGGAATCTCTAGAACATATGCAAATATATGAAGATTGAACAACATGCTCCTGAATGAACAGAAGGTCATAGAAGAAAGCAAAAGAGAAATAAAAAAAAATTCTGGAAACAAATTCAGACAATACAAGATATCAAAACTTACGGGATACAGCAAAAGCGGTGTTAAGAGGAAAGTTTGTAACAATTGGTACCTACATAAAGAAATTGGAAAGGCACCAAATAAATCAGCTATCAATGCATCTTGAGGATTTGGAAAAACAACAGCAAACCAAACCCTAAACTACTAAGAGAAAAAATATAATTACAATTAGAGAAGAAGAAGAAGTCAAAAAATTGAATCAAAAAAAAAAAACCACAAAAAAAATCAGCAAATAGAAAAGCTGGTTTTTTTGAAAAAATAAACAAAATTGACACATCATTGGCCAACTACTCAAAAAAGAAGAGAGAAGACCCAGTTCAATAAAATTAGAGATGAAAAAATGGAAAAAGGTAATGTAACAGACACCACAAAAATAAAAAGAATCATTAGAAATTACTACAAACAAAGAACTGTATGCCAAAAAACTGGGAAACCTAGAAGAAATGGCTAGATTTCTGGACATATAAAACTTACCTGAATTGACCCATAAAGGCATAGAGAACCTAAACAGACCCATTATCAAGGCAGAAACTGAATCAGTGATAAAGACCCTCCCAAGAAAGAAAAGCTCAGGATTGGATGGTTTCACTGCTGAATTCTACCAGACATTTAAAGAACTAACTCCAATTCTTCTCAAGTTATTCAAAATAATTCAAAGGCAGGAAATCCTCCCAAATTATTTCTATGACACCAGCATCACCTAGATTCCTAAACCTGAAAAAGATGCAGCAGAGAAACAGAATAACAGACCAATTTCCCTGATAACATAGATGCAAAAAATCCTCAACAAAATTCAAGCCAATAGAATCCAACAATACATCAGAACGATCATCCACTCAGACCATGTGGGATTTATCCCTGCTATGCACGGATGGTTCAAATCAATCAATGTGATATATTATATTAACAAACTGATGAACAAATATCATATGATTATCTCAATAGATGGAGAGAAAGCATTTGATAAAATACAACACCCTTTCATGTTGAAAACTCTAAGCAAATTGGGTATAGAAGCAACATGCTGCAACACAACCTATGCAATTTATGACAAACCCATGGACAGCATCCCATTGAATGGGAAAAAGTTGGAAGCATTCCATTGAGATCTGGAACCAGATATATATAGTCCTGGAGAATTTAGCTAGAGTCATTAGGAAAAAAAAAAAAAAAAAGAAAGAAATTGAAGGGCTACAAATTGGGAAGGAAGCCAAGAAACTATCCCTATTTGCAGATGAAATGATTCTATTTATAGGGGATCCAAAAGACTAAACCAAAGAGACTACTGGAAATCATTGAAGAGTTTGGTAAAGTAGCAGGATATAAAATCAATACATAAAAAACCGCAGCCTTTGTATACACAGAAAATGCCAATGCTGACATTGAGCTTCTAAGATCAATCCCATTCACAACAGCTAAAAAAAATCAAATACCTTGGAATAAATTTAACCAAGAATGACAAAGATCTCTACAATGAGAATTACAAAACCTTAAAGAAAGAAATAGAAGAAGAAACAAAAAAAATGGAAAAATATTCCATGTTCATGAATTGGAAGAATCAATATCATTAAAATGTCCATTCTTCCAAAAGCAATTTACAGATTCAATGTGATACCAACCAAAATACCAATGACATTCTTTTCAGATATAGAATAAATGCTGTTGAAATTCATATGGAAATACAGGAGACCTTGAATAGATAAAGCAATCTCATACAACAAAAACAAAGTCGGAGCTACCACAATACCAGATTTCAAGACATACTACAAGGTAGTTACAATCAAAACAGCCTGGTACTGGTACAAAAACATATGGATAGACCAATGGAACAGAATAGAAATGCCAGAATCAACCCAAGCATCTACAACCAACTTATATTTGAAAAGGAGCTAAAACCAATCCCTGGAGCAAGGACATCACTTCAACAAATGGTGCTGGAAAAACTGGATTTCCGCATGAAGAAGTATGAAACAACACCCCTACCTTACACCTTACACAAAAATCCACTCAACATGGATTAAAGATCTAAATCTATGACCCAACACCATCCAATTAATAGAGAACATTGGGGAAACCCTGCAAGGCATTGGCACAGGCAGAGTTTATACAAAAGGCCCCAGAGGCACAGGTAGTCAAAACCAAAATTAATACATTTGTTACATCAAATTGAGTAATTTCTGTACTACAAAAAGAAACAAACAGGAAATGAAGAGGCAATCAACAGAATGGGAGAAATTATTTGCAACCTATGCAACCAATAAAGAATCAATAACCAGAATCTACAAAGAGAACAAGAAATTGTACAACAACAAAACAAACAACCAATTAAAAGATGGGCAAAAGACTTACACAGACATTTTTCAAAAGAGGAAATCCAAATGGCCAACAGACATATGAATAAAATGTTCAGGATCATTAGCCATCCAGAAAACACAATCAAAACCACAATGCAGTTTCACCTTACCCCAGTCAGAATGGCTTTCATACAGAAATCAACAAAAAAACAAATGCTGGTGAGGATGTGGGGAAAAAGTACCCTAATCCACTGTCAGTGGGAATGTAAACTGGTAAAACCACTATGGAAGACAGTATGGAAATACCTCAAAAATCTTACTATGAACCTATTATATGACCCAGCCATCCCAATCCTGGGAATTTACCCAAGGGTAATGACATCAGCAAATAAAAAAGTTATCTGCACCCCCATGTATATTGCAGTTCAATTCACAAAAGCTAAGACATGGAATCAACCCAACTGCCTGTCAACTTAAGACTGGATACAGAAATTATGGAATATGTACACTATGGTATATTACACAGTGGTAAAAAATGAAATCTGGTCATTTGCAACAAAATGGATGAATCTGGAAAACATCATATTTAGTGAAATAACCCAGTCCCAAAGGGAAAAATATTATAGATTCTCTCTGATTTGTGAGAACTAATAGAGCACCTAAAATGGAATCTGTAGAAGTGAAATTGACATTTTGAGAAGGGATGATTTGAGCTGCCCTTGTCTTGACTGTTGAGGAACAGTTTCATTTTCTTTTTTTGTACATTTTTTTTCTTCATATTATTTGTTGAAATCTTTTTTTTAATTTTTTTTTTAAATTTGACAGGTAGAGTTATAGACAGTGAGAGAGAGAGACTGAGAGAAAGGTCTTCCTTCTGTTGGTTCACTCCCCAAATGGCTGCTATGGCTGGCGATGCACCGATCCGAAGCCAGGAGCCAGGTGCTTCCTGGCCTCCCATGCGGGTGCAGAGGCCTAAGCACTTGGGCCATCCTCCACTGTCTTCCCGGGCCACAGCAGAGAGCTGGACTGGAAGAGGAGCAACCAGAACTAGAACCTGGAGCCCATATGGGATGCTGGCACCACAGGTGGAGCATTAATCAAGTGAGACTTGGCACTGGCCCCTTGTTGAAATCTTAACATAGAGTTAATCATATGTGTATACAGTCAATTGAGGATGGATCTCAGTGAAAAGTAAGATTGGGAATAAAAGAGGGAGGAGGAAATTTGTAACTATTATGCTGTATAGTTGTACATAGATTCCTACAGACTTATTTCTAAGGTTACAGTTTAAAAATTTGTCATGGTACCCCAAATCCCACTAAGCTGGGTGGTAAAAATGCCATCTTAAGTTTTAACGTGATCATATTAAGTGTTAAAGCGAATATGTAGATAGAATTAAGTGTTAAAGTGATCATATAAATAGGATCAAGTGTCTGATAATAAAATTAGATAGAATTAAAAAGGAGAGATGTTTCAACATGGGAAGCAATCCACAAGCAGACTCATAGAATGACAATCGCTTTAAGTAACACTCTGACCTCAGAATCAGCCCTTAAGGCTTCCTAGTCTGGCTGAAAAGCCCGTGAGAACATTTCAGGTATGGAAAGCCAAGACACTGTGGCAAAAAAATGTTCCACATGAACGATCTCTGTGAAACCCCAGCAGAAAGAAGTTGCCATCAAGAAGGATGTACTTTTCTCTAAAGGGAGGAGAGACCTTCCACTTTGCTTATGGCCATTTCTAAATACAAACGGAGTTTGTGGCTTCCATAGCCTTGGCAGCTCATGTCAAGAGCCGTGGGTGGTCACTGACATGATACGTAAGAATGTTAACTGTTAATTTTTTTAAAGGGTGATAAACATTTTTTTAAAGATTTTATTTATTTCTTTGAGAGGCAAAATTGCAGACAGTGAGAAGGAGAGACAGAGAAAGGTCTCCTGTCCGCTGGTTCACTCCCTATATGGCTTCAACAGCCGGAGCTGTGCCGATACAAAGCCAGGTGCCAGGAGCTTCCTCCAGGTCTCCCACGCAGGTGAAAGGGCCCAAGGACCTGGGCCATCTTCCACTGCTTTCCCAGGCCATAGCAGACAGCTAAATGGGAAGAGGAGCAGCCAGGACTAAAATCAGCACCAATATGGGATGCTGGCACTGCAGGCGGAGGATTAACCTACTATGCCACAGAGCCAGCCCCATTAATTGTAAAATTAACAAAAGGAGTTACTCTGCACTAACTCCTCATGTAGGACCTCTGTCCTCAATGAGTTGTATTATGAGAATTAACTGTAAAACTAGTTTTCAAACAGTTTTTTTGTATCTGTATGTGTGTGTGTAAATTGATGAAAATTTTATTTAGTGTAGAGTTCTCTTTTGGGTACAAAGTTAATTGAAAATGAATCATAATGGACAATAGGACGGGGAGAGCAAGGAGGAGGGGTGTAAGTGTGGGTGGGGAAGGTGGGTATGGTGGGAAGAATAACTATATTCCTAAAGTTGTACTTATGAAATTTGTATTTCTTAAAAATAAATTAATTAATTTACAAAACAAAGATATGTTTCTTTTGGTGCAAAAATTTTTTGAAATCCATGCATGCTGTCTCATACTATGAATTTTCCTTATACTTTTTGAAGACCCAATATACACATGGATCTCAAAATGTTTTGCACCAAAAACAACCAGGTCAGCACTGTTGTGGGGCAGTAAAGCCACTGCCTACAGCACCGGCCTTCCATATGGGTGCCAGTTTGAGACCGGTCTGCTCTACTTCCAATCCAGCTCTCTGTTATGGCCTGGGAAAGCAGTAGAAGATGGCCAAGTGCTTGGGCCCCTGTACCCGTGTGGGAGACTTGGAAGAAGCTCCTGGCTCCTGCCTTCGGAATGGCCCAGCTCTGGCTGTTGCAGCCATTTGGAGAATGAAACAGCAGATGGAAGATCTCTCTCTCTCTCTCTCTCTCTCTCTCTCTCTCTGCCTCTGTGTAATTCTGCCTTTCAAATAAATACATAAATACATATTTTTTAAAAAGATACTATCCTTTTATTTTTTTGTAACACACATCTTCCATGAATTTTTTAAGACCTCTCATATATAAATATATATATTTCAAAAATTATCTGATCAAAATCAAATTTATCTTTTAATTCTGTTTTCATGAACTGAAAAAATCTTTTTTGCTTATTTATTTAAGAGGCAATGAGACAGAAATTCAGATAGACAGAGTGAGAGATCCTATTCACTAGTTCACTCCCAAAATGCCCAGAGAGCCAGGAACTCAATCCAGGTCTCCCACATGGATGTCAGTGACCCAACGCAGCGTACCCTCACTGGTTGTCTCCCAGGGTATACATTAACTGGAACCTGGAATTGGGAACAGAGCCAGGACTTGAACCCAGGCATTCTGATGTAGAATACAGGTGTCCCAACAGGTGTCTTAACCATTAGGTCAAATGCTCAACCCTTGACAATTTTTTAAGTATATTTGCATGTTAGATGGGAGTGGTATGAATAAAAATCTTCTAATCTCTTAAACTTACTTAATATGTATACCTGAAGCCCTTCCCAACCCAAACAATCCACTTCTGTTAATGATTTCATGCTTCAACTGATCTCTGTAAACTCCAGTGTCCTTTTTACTTTCCCTCCACTACATTCCAACCTCTCAGCACTATTTCTGTTCACATATTTTACAGAATCCCTTTAGTTCTCTCCTAAGCCATCTGATCATCTACTCCTCAACCAAGTTTCTTGGTTCCTAGACTGGGCTAGTCTCATGCCTACCTCAATAGCCTCCTGATTTGTTCTATTTCTTTTGAGATTATCACCCATTCAATCAGTCCTTTATGTAACTGATGCCAACAATCTCACTAATCCCACTGCTGTCCAAGAACTGACTCAGCATTCATTGACTTTCCACTGCCCACATGCCCACATTAAGTGGTTGACTGTTGGGACAGGTGTTTGGCCTAGCAATTAAGATGTTGCTTGGGCCAGCACTGCAGCTCACTAGGCTAATCCTCCACCTAAGGCGCCGCGCCGCCACTCCGGGTTTTAGTCCCAGTCAGGGCGCCAGATTCTGTCCCGGTTGCTCCTCTTCCAGTCCAGCTCTCTGCTGTGGCCAGGGAGTGCAGTGGAGGATGGCCCAAGTGCTTGGGCCCTGCACCTGCATGGGAGACCAGGAGAAGCACCTGGCTCCTGACTTCAGATTGGCGCCATGCACCGGCCACAGCGCGCCACCGGAGTGGCCATTGAGGGTTGAACCAATGGAAAAGGAAGACTTTCTCTCTCTCTCTCTCTCTCACTGTCCACTCTGCCTGTCCAAAAAAAAAAAAAAAGATGCTGCTTGGGACACCTGAGTCCTACACTGGAGAGCCTGAGTTTGCCTCCTAGCTCTGCCCCTGATTCAAGTTTCCTGTTAATGCACACTCGAAGGCACAGGTGATGGATCAAATGATCAGGTCACTGCCACCCAAGTGGGAGACCTGGATGGAGTTGCTGCTGGCTCCTGGATAGAGTTGCTGGCTCATATTGGGAGTGAACCAGGAGATAAGAGCTGTGTCTTGATAAACAATAAAAGTTTAAAAAATATTAAACGGTCCTAAAAATTTCTTTGCATGATGATTTCCAGTAGTATTCTCAGTATTTGTCATCAGATATATCACATCAAGGTTAAAATTCACAATTTTCCCACCTGTCCTGTACCTTTCCACCTCTTCACCTGTTCCCTTCTTTGCCTCTTGAAATTCTTCCTTTTCTGCAAAGCTCAACTTATATGCCTCCTCCTCCAACAAGCCTCTAATGATGCAAACTTTCCCTCCTTCACATTCCAATGACAGCTAATTTGTGGTTTCATACAATGTTCACTGTAGTACACCTTGAACTGGAGTTAATCGGAGTTATTCCCTCCAATTCCAAAGTTAGTTCCCTGAAAATTATCATACCCATTATACATCTCTTTATCTTATAAAATCTTACAGCTATGAATTGTTCAATCTGTATGGTTCAATCCCATTACTCCTTTATTCACATTTAACTTATACTGTATGTGATAAGCTCAACATAAGATCCCCTGCTCCCAAATCCTGTTGAACATTTCAGTTACTGGCTTCCCTTGATCTCTCAGCAGCATTTGGCACCATTGATCATTTCTTCTCTGATTAAGTCTGTCTTTGTTGACTTCAATGACATCACACCTTCCTAATTTTACTTTCTATAAACTTCCCTCTTCTCATCTTCTTTCACAGGAGTCAATCTCACACTGATCCCTAAAATATTGATATTTGCATGTTCCAATTATCAGTCATATCCCCTTTTATTCTACATGCAATATTAAGGGTTGTTTTGGTGTTTTTTATTAACTTATTTCAGATGCAGAGAGAGAAACAAGGAGTTCTCATCTATGGTTTACTCCTCTAATGCCCACAACATCCACTGGGCCAAACCCTGAAGCTGAAAGCCCAATCCAGGTCTCCCATGTGGATGACAGAAGCTCAATTATTTGAGCCATTATCATTGCCTGCCAGGGTCGGCAACAGCAGTAAGCTGGAAGCAAGAATCAAACCCAGGCACCCTGATGTGGGACACAGGCATGTTAACCATAAGGTTAAACATCTGCTTCATATATGCAATTTTGCTGACTCACAAAGTTGAACATGAATCTATCAAACTCTTTCCCACAGTTTGATATTCCTTCTTTGAAAAATGTCAACATAAACATAAGTTCTCAACAAATCATTTTTTTAGTCCATTCAGGATTTTTTAACAAAATATCATTAAGTTGGTTTCTCATAAACAACAAATTTATTTCTGACAATTCTAGAAACTTAGAAGTCCACAATCAAGGTGTTCGCAGATTTGATTTCTGGAGAGGGTCTACATTCCCATTCATGAGGACCCCATGCTTTTGAACTAATCAAGCCCCCAAAGCCCCACCTCCTAATAACATTGCTTTGGAGTTTAGAGTTTGAACAGATACATTTGGGAAGACACAAACCCTCAGGCTGTAGTATAGAGGTCCCCCCACTCCAACATCAGTTATTGGTCTAACAACTCTGAGCTCCAAATCCATTCTCATTGCCCTGTGATCCTGCAGCTGGCCCTACTAACAGTTCTTTGCTAGCTCTGTCAGTGGAGGGGCACTGCAGCAGGAAGAACTTGTCTTCATCATTCCAGTTTTCTTCCTCTCCTCTTGTCCTATGGTGTCTGTCTATCCTGACAGACAGTGGTGCCCATCTTCAGGGAGTTTCAGTGGCCTCCCCAGGGACAGCTTCCTAATGAGGCCAGGTGTGATGAGACTTCCCAGCAAGATCAGCAACACTCTTTCACACAGCTTCCCAACTAATTCCACCAACACCTGGAGGCCAGCTTTATGGAAAATGTAAGTAGCACCCTTGTAGGTGTTTTGCATTTGCCAGCCTCAGGCTGCAGCCCCTCAGCCTATGTCTTTGCCATCCAGTGGACACAGACCCACTCCTTCTACTGAGATCTGAACCACAGCCTTGGAGAGTGGAAGATTTTATTTTCTTTGTTTTAATTTTTATTTATTTACTTATTTATTTAAGACAGAAAGAGAAAGAGAGAGAGAGAGAGAGTCAGAGGTTCCATCCACTGGTTCAGTCACCAAATGCTCCCAGTAGCCAGCGCTCAAGCCTAAACCAAGATCCAGGAACTTACTCCAGGTCTTCCAAGCATACTCAATCACTTGAACCATCAAAACTGTCTCTCAGGATCTACATCAGCAGGAAGCCAGAGTCAGGAGCTGGAGCCAGGCATCAAAGCTGGGCACCCTGATGTGGAACACAGGTGTCTTAGAGAACTTTGATCATCTTGTTCCTCCCTTGAGTGCTCTGCCTCATCCCTAGGGGCAGTGATAGCTTTCTGTATCTGCTATTACAGTATTTAGAGTTCTATTTACCCCTTAGTGGTGACTCCCCTGTTACTAGTTAGTGATTCTTTATATTACACTTTCCCTATCATGTTGCTGTCACCTGCCTGGACCCTGGCTGACACTCTCCCCATTTCAACTCCATCTCCTGATCATATCTCACATCCATCAACTTCCTATCATTGCCTGAGTTCCTGCCTGAGTTTAGCCCTCATCATTCTTTGTTTGGTGATAGGGCTCCTAACCCATTGCTCACTTTTGGTTTAGATGTTCTTTAGTACTACTTTTTTTTTTTTTTTTTTTTTTGGACAGGCAGAGTGGACAGTGAGAGAGAGAAAGAGAGAGACAGAGAGAAAAGTCTTCCTTTTCCGTTGGTTCACCCCCCAGTGGCCACTCCGGTGGCACACTGCGGCCAGTGCATAGCGCCAATCCGAAGTCAGGAGCCAGGTGCTTCTCCTGGTCTCCCATGTGGGTGCAGGGCCAAAGGACTTGGGCCATCCTCCATTGCACTCCTGGGCCACAGCAGAGAGCTGGACTGGAAGAGGAGCAACCGGGACTAGAACCTGGTGTGCCGGCACCGCAGGCGGAGGATTAGCCTATTGAGCCATGGCGCCGGCCTCTAGTACTTCTTTTTCAACACATTATAGAAATCATTCTGTATATAACTTGCAATGGGTGTGAATTTTAATCTACTAACTCAACAGTGGATGAGATGTCAAATGATGCTTTCTAAACCTAATTAAACCTGCTCTAAGCAGTCTTATTCTTAGTTATTACTCACTCTCTTCACGTTTAGTGAGGGTCCCAAGAGTCTGATGCAATTAAAATAGGATCCCTTGAAGATCAGTGCCAAAATTCATTCTCCTGAAGCACAGGAATCTTCACTCAGGCTGCTGGCCCAGAAGGGTGAGTTTAGCCTTCCAAGGGCACCTTGCCACAGTCAGTTCCCTCCTAAGTTGTGCTAGCTTTCTGGGACATGCAAAGGAATGGAGCACACACCCGCATGTGTCCAGAAGACCTCCGTCCCCTTCCCAGGCCAGAGGGTCTCTTAGGTTTCTCCTCTTCCCTTCTTTCAACATGATGAAGTCCCCCCTACTCAGTACAATTCGTGTCTTCTGGCAACAGTGACTTAGACACCAAAACTCAAAACTCCTCCAGGCAAAACAAAGTCCCACCATCTTACAGAAATAGAAAAGAGAAAACTACATGGGAACAAAAACAGAAGTCAGTATCCCACATGGGGGTGGGGAAATCTTACGTCTTTTTTTTTTCCAAAGGTGAGTCCTTGATGTTTCTGCCCACAATATTTTGAATATATGTTGAATCCTCTTAAATTCCTTCTTTCATTGTTTTTTGCCAATCTTCCAGTACTCTTTTTTTTTGACAGAGTTAGACAGTGAGAGAGAGAGAAAGGTCTTCCTTCCGTTGGTTCACCCCCACAAATGGCCGGTACGGTTGGTGCACTGCACCAATCTGAAGCCAGGATCCAGGTACTTCTTCCTGGTCTCCCATGCGGGTGCAGGGCCCAAGCACTTGGGCCATCCTCCACTGCCTTCCCAGGGCCACATCAGAGAGCTGGACTGGAAGAGGAGCAACTGGGACTAGAAACCGGCGCCCAAATGGGATGCTGGCACCGCAGGCGGAGGATTAACCAAGTGAGCCATGGCGCCAGCCCTATCTTCCAGTACTCTTGATAAAGTATTTAGGTTAAGGAGACATAATCTCTCACACTTTGGGTGCTGTATTTCTTGCTACAACTTCAAGGTGATAAGCTCAGGGCTGGAAGTCTGAATTTGGCAGGTTGAGGCAAGGAAGCAGTAGAGAAAGGGGAGTGTAGGGAGAAAATGAAGCATCAGCTTTGCCCAAGGCACAGCTTATAAGTACTTGGCATTTCTTGGTGCTACTTTCTTCCTTTCCACCATGTACTTTCTACTAAGTGTCCCACTTAGGTTTGTCTTTCACAACTCTGTTCAAGTGACAACCCTGCCAAGAAATGTTTAGGTATGTCCTTCAGCCACTTCTTCACGGGTCTTGGGCATATCTTGTGCATGCCACAGTCGGAGCACCCGCATTGTGTTTTATTTTGCTTTGGGTTTTACATTTCTTCTTGCTTTGCTTTGCTGTTTCTCTTCTATACTGTAGAAGTAACTGTAGTTACTGTGAGAGACAAGGACAATATCTAACATATTTGTATCTCATATCTAAGGACCGCAGATTATTCTTGAATGTTTCCATGTTTGTTGAAACCATTATACTAACTCTTTTGAGATACTATAAATAAATCTGATGACAAGAGGGCCCTGAAAGATGCATCACTGCCTAATGTGCTAGAATTGTCAGGTACTCTTTCATCTTTCCAAGGACACACTAAACTCATCTTAAAGAAAGGCCAGTTAATTATTTCATCTTTTAAGTACTACCTACAACACCTGCTGTATTATATTCTTTGGAACCCTCTAAATATGGAAAGACATGGAATGCCTCATTCTCCAGAGTTCTGGAAATCAAATCTGAGTTTTAGAATAAGATATTTAAAGGGGGCATGTATATCTGATAACCAATAAATAAGGTGCTGATAGTTTGCATTGTTGAGCTTCCAGAATTTGAATTATTGGGTTTTTGGAAAGTATAGCTATTTTAACCTTCAAAATGAAATGCTAATATTGTTACATTGTTTGTGTATTTTGGCAGTCTCAATAAATGCCATCTGGATTAACAACATGAAGTGTATTCTTGAAGACCAAAAAATAACTCACAATTCATAAGACATTAGTGTGAAAAATGTAAGTTACTCAAAAAGAAAAACAACAACAACTAAAGCTATTAAGTCAACTCAGCATGTGGTGAGAATATGGTAAAGGATTCAAGGCTTGGTTTTCCAAAAGTAAGGTTATCCAAGTGCATTTTATTTTGCATACAGCTGAATTATCTTTCCTTGTTATTATGTAAACTGTTCTCACAATTTTTCAAAGCAGCAGTTCTGCCTGGTTCAGAATTTGGCTCTACCACTTTCTAGCTGTGCAGTCTCAGCAAATTATTTCATTCCTCGGTGGCTTTGTTTTCTAATTTGTAAAATGGAGATAATACTGGTATCTACCTCAGATGGTCATGGTGATAAATAACAATTCAACCTAAATGCCCATCAACGGTAGACTGGATAAAGAAATTATGGGATATGTACTCTTTAGAATACTATACTGCAGTAAGAAACAACGAAATCCAGTCATTTGCAACAAAATGGAGGAATCTGGAACACATCATGCTGAGTGAAATAAGCCAGTCCCAAAGGGACAAATACCATATGTTCTCCCTGATCGGTGACAACTGACTGAACACCAAAAAGGAAACTTGTTGAAGTGAAAGGGACACTATGGGAAACGGTGACTTGATCAGCATAGCCCTGACTGTTAATGAACAACTTAATACATTATCCCTCTTAGTAGTTTTTTTGTCTGTTCTACTTAATATGACTGATTTAATTCTGTAATTAATACACAGTTATTCTTAAGTGTTGAAATTTAACTGAAATGTGATCCCTGTTAAACATAAGAGTAGGAATAAGAGAGGGAAGAGATATATAATTTGGGACATGCTCAAGCTGACTTGCCCCAAATGGTAGAGTTAGAAACATACCAGGGGACTCCAATTTAATCCCATCAAGGTGGCATGTACCAATGCCATCTCACTAGTCCAAGTGATCAATTTCAGTTCGCAATTGATCATAATGAAAGGACTAAGAGTCAAAGGGAGCACATAAGCAAGTCTAGTACCTGCTAACACTAACCGATAGAATAAATAAAGGGGAGAGTGATCCAACATGGGAAGTGAGATACTCAGCAGACTCATAGAATGGCAGATGCCCTAAATAGCACTCTGGCCTCAGAATCAGCCCTAAAGGCATTCAGATCTGGCTGAAAAGCCCATGAGAGTATTTCAGGCATGGAAAGCCAAGACACTCTGGCAAAAGATCTCTGTGAGTGAGATCTCAGTGGAAAGAACAGGTCTTCAAAGAAGGAGGTACCTTTCTCTGAAGGGAGGAGAGAACCTCCACTTTGACTATGACCTTGTCTAAACAAGATAAGAGTCGGAGAACTCAAGGGGCTTCCATAGCCTTGGAAACTCATGACTGGAGCATAGGGAGATTACTGATGCCATAGACAGGAGTGTCAATTGGTAAAGTCAACAACAGGAGTCACTGTGCACTTACTCCTCATGTAGGATCTCTGTCCTTAATGTGCTGTGCATTGAGATTTAATGCTATAACGAGTACTCAAATAATATATTTCACTTTGTGTTTCTATGGGGGTGCAAACTGTTGAAATCTTTACTTAATGCATACTAAACTGATCCTCTGTAAAAAAAAAAAAAAAAAAAAAAAGAAAAGAAAAGAAAAGAAACTATCAACTCCCAACTTGACTCTCACTGGGATTAAACATGACAATAGGTCTGATCTGATTTCATCATCATTAAAAAAAATCATCTATTATTTTTCACTTTATGTTTCTGTGTGGGAGCAAACTGTTGAAATCCTTACTTAATGTATACTAAGCTGATCTTCTGTATATTAAGATAATCGAAAATGAATCTTGATGTGAATGGAAGGGGAGAGGGAGTGGGAAAGGGGAGGGTTGTGGGTGGGAGGGACGGTATGGGGGGGAAGCCATAGTAATCCATTATTCGTACTTTGGAAACGTATATTCATTAAATAAAAGTTAAAAAAAAATAAAGAATAATAAAAAAAAAAAAGAATGTACTACACACAGAAAAAAAAAATTTTTCACTCAAAAAACATTGTTGCCTTCTGTTTACAAGACACAGTTCTAGGCACTTGGTATACAATGTGAGTGAAACAGGCAAAGAGTTCGGTCTTCACAGAGCTCATATTGTAGTTAAAATACCAAGAGCAGTGCCATCACACAAAGCAGGTAGTGAGTTATTATTATTATTATAAATTTTTTTTTTGGAAGTCAGAGTTACAGAGACAAGGAGAGACAAAGACTTCACATTCTATATTGAATTGTTGTGTTCTTTTGGGGGCATCATGTTGTTTTCCTTAGTCTTGTTTCCTAAATTGCTGCATTTATTATTAGGCATTTGTGGTGATAACTTGTTTTTTTTTTTTTTGCCTTTTCCCCCTTATGAAGGCTTTTATCTTTGAAATATGCCTCTGTGTCTTAGTGGAGTGTCTGCTCTTTAGTGAATACCCAGAAGTGTGTGCTTGGTGGGGTAAGGGAGCTCTGTTATGTGCTCCAAGGTAAGGGAAGTGTCCAAGGAGACACCCAAGTTAGGCGTGATAAATCTCTTTTTTCTTTTCTTTCTTTTTTTTTTATTAGAAGAGAGGTCTGTTCAGCTCCATTGGCATAGTCTCACACTCATCTCCTCTCCTCAAAGGAGACCAATGCCTGGGTGCTAGCGTCAGTGGGTATAATTTTCATCCACACTGCCACAACAGCAACACAAAGGATCCACACAGTCCTCAAAGTGAACACAGATCCTGCAGCAATGACCCTCAGCAGGGAATCAGGGAGCCCTGAGCATGTGGAGCTGCCCACAGTGACTGCCCAAAGTTTAAGTCACACTCTGCGCCTTTCCACACAGCCACAGTGCTTTCACAGTCCCAGCACACAAGGCTTCCATAGTATGAACACCCAGCCCCTTGTCAATACTCCCAGCCAGACTCAGGTGTCTCCTCTCGGTTGCTGGGTGCGCGTGTACATGAGCTGGTGCAGCCATTGCCTGTGTTGAAAATGGTGTCCGCCTTCTCTCAGCTAGTTATAGGACACTGGTGCCAGGTGGTCAGAGAGAGAAACATGCTTCCTTTTTTTTCCCTCTAGCTTGGCAGGTACACTGTCTCCGACAGGGTTCCAAGTTGGACTCCCACCAGGCTCTTCCAGTAGCTTTATCACCAGTGGCTTGGGCAGCTGCAATTGGGTCTCACCCCATTCCAAAGCTGTTGCTTAGGCTCTCGGCTGCTGGGGTCCCAAGTTGTGCACGTCCACACCCTCCATGTAGGTCCACAGAGTCCCTCTAATTTGCATGCAGTTTCCTCTGCCATTTTCTCCTTAACTCTTCCCTGAGACTGCACTCTCTCCACTGTTTTGAAACTATCTTCCCCTAGACTAGAGCAGTAAGCTCCCTCCCTATTCCACCATCTTGATTCTCCCAAAATGAATTTTTGTGTAGTTCATAGGGATTTTTTTGTTTTATTTTACATTTTTAATTTTATTTTCTCCCCCAAAGAAACCTTTTATGTAAGGAATTCAAACTTCATGCATTTCATAAGTACAACTTTAGGAATATAGTGATTCTTCCCATCATACCCGCCTTCCCACCTGCACTCTCACCTAACCCATTCCCAGTCCCATTCTTTACTTAGATCCATTTTCAATTAACTTTATACATAGAAGAACAACTCTAAACTAAGTTCAACAATTTGCATGCATAAATAAATAAATACCCTGTTCCTCAACAGTCGAGACAAAGGCTGTTCAATGTCATTGCATCTTGAAGTTAATTTCACTTCTTTTTTTTATAGAAACTTAATTAACTTTAAAGAAGCACCAAAGAATTTTACATCTTTTGTGATCACTTAGACATAATTATAATACAACTCTTTGAGGACAGAGGTCCTGCATGGGAAGTTAGTGCACAGTGACTCCTGTTGTTAATTTAACAATTAACACATGATGTCAGTGATCACCTGAGGCTCTTGATATGCGCTACCTAGGCTATGGAAGCCTTTTGAATCCACTAACTCAGTTCATAGGGATTTAAAATAATGTAAATTAATAGCTTCAGGCATCATTTATTGAGCATTTATTATGTGTCAGGCTCTGCATTTAGCTCTTGACATGCATCATCCCCTGATACAAAAACTTTCTCAGGTCTAAGAAAAATGATAGTAGGCTAAGAGGAAAAAATTGACTACCAAACATATACTGGCAGGGCCAACACTGCAGTTTAGAAACTTAAGCCTCGGCCAGCGCCGCGGCTCACCAGGCTAATCTTCTGTCTGCGGTGCCAGAACTCCGGGTTCTAGTCCTGGTTGGGGCGCCGGTTCTGTCCTGGTTGCTCCTCTTCCAGTCCAGCTCTCTGCTGTGGCCCGGGAGGGCAGTGGAGCATGGCCCAAGTCCTTGGGCCCTGCACCTACATGGGAGACTAGGAGGAAGCACCTGGCTCCTGGCTTCGGATCGGCGCAGCATGCTGGCTGTAGCGGCCTTTTGTGGGGGTGAACCAATGGAAGGAAGACCTGTTTCTCTCTCACTGTCTAACTCTGCCTGTCAAAAAAAAAAAAAAAAAAAAAAACCTAAGCCTCCACCTGCATTGTCGGCATCCCATATAGGCATCAGTTTGAGTCCCAGCTGCTCCACCTCTGATCCAGCTCCCTTCTAATGTGCCTGGGAAAGCAGCAGATGATTGCCCAAGTACTTGGGCCCTGCATCCACACAGAAGACCTGGAAGAAGCTCCTGGATCCAGGCTTCAGCCTGGCCCAGCCCTGGCCATTGCAGCCATTTGGAGAGTGAACCAGCAGATGAAAGACCCTTCCTCTCTGTCTTTCCCTCTCACTGTGTATAACTCCACCTCTCAAATAAATATTTTTTTAAAATATTTACTAAATAAAATTCTATGATTATTGATGTACCAAAATCAGCACAACCAATCCATACAGTATTAACCATGAAATAACCAGAATGATATTTAAAAGATAGACCAAAAAATTTACTTTAATCACAATTAACACCAAAAATTATCACAATTAAAAACTAATCTACACATTAAATTGATCAATATGGGATGTAAAAAAGTAGTAACAAAACATACTACTCTGGAGTACTAAAAGGAAATATGAATTATTAAGAAACAATTAAAATAGAACATACCTAATAATCATGATTGTTAACTGAGTTGAAAAATATTAATAGTGATTAGAAAAACATCACAGCCATAAAAGAAATTACCTAAAGTTATATTTTAAAAGGCCAGCATTGTGGTGTAGCAGGTAAAGCTGCCACCAATAGTGTTGGCATCCCACATGGGCACTGGTTGGTATCCCAGCTGCTCCATTTCCCAACTAGCTCCCTGTTAATGGCCCAGGAAAAGCAACAGAGGATAGCCCAAGTGTTTCACCCCCGGAATGTAGGTGCATGAAGCTTCTGGTTTCAACCTCGCCATTGTGGCCATTTGGGAAGTGAACCAATGGATGAAGAATCTTTCTCTCTGTCTCTCCCTCTCTCTCTGTAACTCTGGCTTTCAAATAAATAAATAAATCATTTTTTAAAAAGTTATATTTGTATATGATAAGAAATATAAATTTAAAAATTTAATTACATGTAAGTTAGTTCAGGTGTTACTTTAAATTTCTTAAATTTAAACAATATGAATCACACTTGACTTGGCTGCCTATGTTCCTGTGACTTAGCTTGGAACCCATTAACTTCTTTACCATGCCAGTTGTGAGCACCAGCCCAGCAACTGTCTATACAGTCCTGTTTTGCTTTTGTAGAAGAAAGCTGGTTTATAAATAGTAAAACCTGAAGTCAAGTGTCTGGCCTAGTGGTTAATACATCAGCATGCCACACTGGAGTACCTGGATTCAAGTCCTGGCTCCACTCCAGACTCTAGCTTCCTGCTAATGCAGACTGGGAAGCAGCAGGTAAGGTCTCAAGGAGGTGGATCCCTGCAACACATTTGGGAGACCTAGACAGTTCCCAGCCTGTCTTCAATCACAGCCAGTGTAGGTAACTGGGGAGTGAATCAGCATTAGAAAGCTGTCTTTGTCTGCCTCTCAAACAACAGATAAAAAACAAACAGTAAAAACCACACAGAGATTTATGAAAACTATTGGCATTCATGCTCTCTAAAATTTCGATGGAGCACAGGGAATTCTTTATCAATAACAGAAGAGGAGAGGAGCACCCTCAGTTCCCGCTGACAGTTTGTCTCTCCAGGACATACCACACAGAGATGTCTCTTAGGAGAGAAACTGGAGCCTGAGACCTTAGCAAAAGGGTCAGAAAAAAAAGTTTTATGTTGATTTGTTTCTTTTCATTTACCTGAAAGGCAAAACAACACAAAAAGCGAGACACACGCGCGCATAAACACACACACACATACACACACAGAGAACTTCCTTCCACTAGTTCACTCTCCAAATGGCCACAACAGCCAAGGCTGGGGCAGGCCAAAGCCAGAAGCCATGGAACTCCATGCTCCTCTTCCATGTGCGTGGCAGGGGCCCAATAGTTGAGCCATCATCTACTGCCTCCTAGGATGCATTACTATGACGCTGGATTGGAAGTTGAGGAGTTGAGACACAAACCAACACTCTTATACAGGACACAGTATCCCAGGTAGGGGTTTAACACACTACACCGAATTCCGACTCCAGCAAACTTTTTCTTCAAAGGGCCATATAGTCAATGTTTTAGATTCTATAGATTATAAACAAAATTGAGGCTAGGACATGGATATTTACATAGCAAGACAGCAAACATACTCCCACAAGATTTTTACTGGCAAAATTCATACTAGAGTGATAATAATAATTGAGTACAGCTTTTTGAATACAGATCTACTAATGAGAAGAATGAAGTTCTTTTTTAGGAAGATAGCAGTTCACTTAATTAGGAGTTTAAATTAGAGCCCCTATCATCAAATCAGTTGCAAATATTTACCCGCAAAAGACTCTTAGCTCATAGGTTATTAAAAATTCATATGACCAGATTTGATCTGCAGTCCATCATTTGATGACTAAGAGAGTTCTGACTGGTACCATGAAATAATTTAAAAAAATAGTAGAAAGAAAACACCAGCAGCAGTAGAAGTTATAATTGATTTTTTCCCTGAAATATATTTACTTACATCTTTATTTTGCATTTCATTTTATTTGACTTCCTCCTTGATTGACCAAAGTCATTCACTGGCCTTGAGGCTGGACTAGATTTATTCAACATACATGAAAAGAGGGGAAAAGAGTCCATGTTTAGTTATTGATGACCAAAATAAAAATTTTGAGTTCTTAGAAAGATCTAATCAAAGTCAAACACAACTAAGACAATCTAGCCTTTTTAAGATGACTTAAATTTCTATTTACATATCAAGAACCAGGTTTGACCGATTAGTGCCTTCAATTTCACTAAGTAAAGAAAGTTCAGAATTTGGGGTTGGCAATGTGTCACAGTGTTAGGTAAAGTAAAGCCAGCATCCCATAATGGTGCTGGATCATGTTCCAGCTTCTCTATTTCTGATCCAGCCTGGGAAAGCAGGGGAAGGTGGCCCAAATGCTTGGGCCCCTTGCAACCCAAGTGCGAGACCTGAAAGAAGCTCCTGGTTCCTGATTTTGGCCTGGCCCAGCCCTGGGGGTTGCAGCCACCTGGTAAGTACAACCAGCAGATAGAAGATCTCTCCATCTCTCTCCCTCCCTCTGTCTCTCCCTCTCTCTCTCTGTAACTCTTTCAAATAAATTAGTTAAATTTTAAAAAAAGAAAGTTTATGATTTGTCTTAAGAGAAGTCTCTTCTATGTAGTGTATCAGTCAGCTATTGCCACATTAATGCTGAGTAACACATCGTCTCAAATCTCAGTGGCCAATCTTGGTTTGGCTGATCTAGCCTAGGCTTAGCTGCGTGACTGCTTCAAGCTGAAGTCTTAGATGATCTGTGCTCCAGGTTAAAAGTTCATTCAAGTTCACTCATGTCTGCCCATTCTGGGGCCCAGACTAATCGGACAGCCCATGGCCATGGCCTGTTCTCCCTATGGTGGAGCAGTAGAATGCAAGAGACAGCCACAGTGCACAGCATCTTTAAAGCTTATTCCCATGTCATGTCCACTAATGTTCCATGGTCAAAGCAAGTCAAAAGGTCAAGACTTCAGGGTAGGGGAGGAGTGAACTCTAGCACACAGTAATTTAAACTATCACAACAGTAGAGGAAACAAATCCTCTGTGCTTAGAGCGCTATAATGTCTGGAAAGGAAGAGGAAAAGAAAGCGAGTGGAAATAATCATGCAGATATACATGTCATGATAGTCCTATTGTATCAGTCAGTAGTATTGGGCTGAATATAACAGAAAACCCAACTTACATGCTTTAAACAAGTAGTTTATTTTTCTCAGATAAGAAGAAGCCTTGTAGTGAGAAGCTAAGAGCTGCCAAAGCTGCCTACAACATCCTTTGATGTACCCAGCATCCTTTGATCTTTGTGTTCTCCTACCTTTAGCCTAAAAGTGTCTTTTTCGCCACCTCTCTCTCTCCCTCTCTCTCTCTCTCTCTCTCTCTCTCTCTCTCTCTCTTTCTCTCTCACCCCATCCCCACCCCTTTGGTCATTTTAAGATACAACACCATATCCATATTCCAGAGTTGGTTAAAGACAAAGAAATAAAAATGCTTCTCTTCTCATTTTGTTTTTGTATTGTTTTAAATCAAGGAATGAAAATCTTTCCAACTTCCGCTGCATCCTTTTGGACAGAATTGTGTGTTGTGGCCAGTCTTACCAGATGCCTTGGACGACTTATTGTTTGGCTGTCTCACATCCATCAAGCTTGACTAAAGCAAGGGAAAGGTTGGAGAATGAAGTCTGACTGAGCTACACTATACTTTGTACCATGTCATAATCTCTCTAAAAAGGGGATAGCTAAAGAAATAACCTGTTTTGATCTTCACATATTGAGTATATAGGTTGAATTATCACACTGTACCCCATAAACATGTGCAATTAAGATGATTTTTTAATTAAGAAAAACATATAAGAGTAGAAGAACTCAGGAACACTCTAGCAAGTAGGGCACTGACCTGACTGCAGCCTGGGGAGGCTACAGGCCTGAGAAGAAGCCCTACACTGACCTGCAGCTATAACCAATCTGGACAGAGCAGAAGCACATTATCTAGGTGCACATCTCCATCCCTCCATTTATTTTCTCCATTTATTTATTATTTAGACCTATTTAGTTTTTTCAATCTGTAAATGGAATAATGGTTCCTACATCTTATGCTTCTAATGGCAATTAAAAGAACTAATAGATTAAAAAAAATGCCAAGGAAATGGCAATACAGGCTGAGTATCCATTATCCTAAATACTTGGGACCAGTAGCACTTTAGATTTCAGATTCTGGATTTTGGAAGATTTACTCATACAGAAGGCGATATCTTGGAATAGGACTTGTCTAAACACAAAATTCATTTGTTTCATATACACCTTATACACATAGCCTAGAGGTGATTTTATACAATATTCTAGATAACTTGTATAGGAAACAAAGTTTCATGGTGTGGAATTTTCCACTTGTAGCATAAGGTCAATATTCAAAAAGTTTTAGATTTTCCAGCATTTTGAATTTTTGGATTAAAGATACTCATCATCAGTAAATTCTAAGTGTTATTATTATATTAAACAAATACATAAAACTGCTCATCTCTATTCATTACCTAAGGGATATCCATTACCTCTGATGTAATCTATGACACAGATGTTTCCTTAAAGGGATTCATTTGACCATCATTTGAAGACCATTTTTCCACCCATCATCCACACAGTGCCTACTATCCTCTTCCTTCCTAATGTTCTCTTTCACAAGGTTGCATGCCTCCTGCCTCCCCATTCCTGCCTCTATACCCAACAGTGTTCAGCCGGAAAGGGCATGGTACCCACTCTGCCTGTCGTTCTACACCTTCCAGCTCTGTATTGCTGCCTGCATGGGCCCTTCCTAGGTTTGGAAGCCAAGGAAGTCTGTGAGTCAGTTGTTGTGATGTGCCCTTCACTTGGGTCATCCAGCAGTCATGAGCCTGTAGCACACACATACAGAGAAGAGAGCTCTCTTGAACTGGCTCATCATCAAGCCTTTTCCTTCTCTGTCAACCATGCTTCCAAAATTTCTCCTTCAGCAAAGAAAAGCTATTTCATACTTGGAAGAAATCCTCTACCTTTGAGATATCTTCCCAGGGAAGAGCCTAGCAGACTATGAGCCTATTGATGATCATTTCTCGTAGAATCATAATATTTTACAGCTGAACAGGATCCAGGGAAACTGCAGCCCAGAGTCTGATGGCTTGTATGAGGTCATCTACCAGGTCACAGTGCAGCTGGGACCTGATTCCTCGTCCTGTATCTTTCCATTAGATCATACTATTTTCTTCCTGTTCGACCCAGGGGTGAGAAGAGAGTGTTAGATTATATTATTCATGCCCCTTTAAACAATACAATCCAAGCAACAGACACATTATAGGAACTGTTGACAAAAGGAGAGAATACCCGCCTCCACTGAGATCTGAATATGTGTCTTCTATTTAACTTGATTGTGTAGAAATAGAATTCACGTAACTAGGATCACTTCCTAATTATGCTGGGATTAATGCATAACAGAAAGTATGACTTTAAACTATAAAATTTACTTTCAGTATCCTGGAATGGGAACAAAGAAAATCCAAGATGTTCAGTTCTTGCCCATCTGGGGTGCCTGTATGTCTGTGTTTATCCTGACAGAATATGACAGGTCAAACTTTTAGTTGATGAGGTTTCCATCCTGCAAATAAGGGAAGGGCTGGGTCTGTCATGAGTCTGCCCTAATGACTGCCCCTTCCTCTCCATCTGCCATTGATCAAGTTGTACCTCCAGTGGGGACCAAAGCCAGTGCCAGGAGGCTCTGCAGGCAGTATGAAGGCCAAGGGCGATGATCAGAACATTGCAGTTAACCAGACTTTGGTTAAATATCAGGGTTATAATAAATAAGAAGAATGTATCATGTCATGTCTGGTCAAATCCATAGAGACCCTAAGCGACTCAGCATATGTATTCAAGTAAACATTACTTGACTGATTAGTCCTCAATTTTACCACTGAGTAAAGTAGAGAACACACACGTACTGTGGGAGTTGGGGTGGAAAAATCTCTAATTCATTCCCCACATATGTGCTAACATTTGATACAGCTTAGAATAAACATGAAAGTAAGTTATAAAATAAAAGTTATAAAAAAGGGGGTGGGGGAGGAGGACGATTTTAACAGAAACTTGGGATGAGACAGTTACCACAAAAGAACACTGAGTTCACCTTGGGCTCCCTAATCATAAATAATACTGACCATACTCAGCTCTTACTTTTCTATATTTACTACTGCATAGACAGTACTTTTCTTAGCTCATTTAGTTCCCTTTGGTTCTTGTATCTGCATCAAAGAGAATCATATACATGACAGGTTTTCTGAGTTGCACAGTTATAAACCAAAACTGTAACCTTCTGTAAGGAAATTACATTATGAACAAACTGAAGTCCAAATCATTTATACAAAACTACTGGGAACAGAATTCAGAAGTGTCCAGGGTCTGAAAATGTAATCAATGCCATACAAGCTATGTTTATCCATTGTCTGTGTAGGGTAGAAAGGGGGGTGATCCCCTTTCTCCTCATTATAAAAGGTCACAGGGGACATCTATAACAAAAAGCAAGTTAACAAGAGGAAAGCATAGTAAATGTATCCTATCATACTTTTGTATGACACAGGAGCCCTTGGACTGAAGATCCAAAGGCCCAGAGTGAACTGTGCATGTGTATATATAAGTTTAATGAAGGATGGACAACTATATAGAGTTATGATTGGACACAAAGGGTTTGAACTGATGGCAATGGACTGAAAGGAAACTCAGTAAAGCCTGCCTATCCAGATTCCAGTTAGTTCCTCTGTTGTAGCATTTCTTCCTCCCCAGGAGGTGGGAGGACTCTTTTGGGAATAAGGGACTTTTGACCCACCCTCAAGGTAGATCAGAAAGTGTTCATGGGTACCTTTACACTGAAAATTTGAATAGAATATATTTAGGTTTTATGGCTGGCTCTGGGGGAAAGTGGTTCTGGTTTCTATGACTCATCTTAGGGAAGAGGAATTCGAGTTTCCATGGCCTGCCTCAGGGGAGGATGTGGGGTGACAGATAGGAGGGCAGGAGATCAGAGAGCAGCTTTGCTTCGGAGGCCTTTACTTTGGGGTGTCATCTTCTGAGCCCCTCATCTGTCATGTAGCATCTCCCCAGAGCCTGGGGCAGCACCCTAACATCAGATATACTACTGTTGCTAGTGTGTCATGTGTGAGGGGTCACATGCACAGCCATACATGATGTCTCCAAATTTACTCACAGCAGTTCACACCAGATTTTGCACAGAATTTGATGAATAGAGGGGGCCAGACATTTGGTCTAGTGGTTAAGCCTCCTGTTGGGATGCCCACACCCACATCAGAGTGCCTAGGTTTAAGACCAAGCTCTGGCTCCTGCTCCAGCTTCCTGATAATGCACACCCTGGGGGCAGCTGTGATAGTTCACAAACTTGATTACTGGCTCCCTGCCTTTGCCTGGCCCAGTCCTTGCTGTTGCAGGCACTTGAAAAGTGAACTACTGAATGAGAGTGCTCTCTCTCTCTCTCTCCCTTCCTCCCTCCCTCCCAAATAAATGAAACTTTAAAATAGAATACATTAAAGAAGTATGAGTAGTAAAAGTCTTGCCATTTTTCTTAATATCCATTTGACCTGGAACAAATCATGTCAATCTGGGATGCTTTTGCATCCACAAAAATAGGAGTAAATGTGCAATTAACAGAGAGATAAACTGTGACTAAACAATGCAAACACTCCCTGAAGCACTCTCGCTGAATGAGCATAGCCAGAGGTTAGGGGACCGGAGCACCATCACAGCTCTGCTGTTGACTTCTCTGGTGACCCCACTTCATTTCTCTGGTCCTCAGATTTCTCTCCCATAAAATGAGGAGATTGGAAGCCGCAGTCTCCAAAGTTCTGTACAGCTCCACAATCTGGGATTCTAGTTTTTCCTTTTGCTCACATCAACAGGTTTTTTTAAATGTTAATACCCAAGAATAATATGTTAGTCATCCTTGAGTCATTGAATTTCAAGCTTTTGGCCAATCACTTCCCTGACCATTTTTAAATATGTTGTTTCACATAGAAACAATGTGCACAATGAAGCATGATAGTAAAAACAGAATGCTCCAACTCCCTTCAACTGGAATTTGTAGACCTCTTTCTATTACTTTACTTGCCCTGATGTCCTTAAAATAAGAACGGAAAATGGCATACGATTATTTCTCAACTCTGGAAATATTTGTGAGTAATTCTGCCAAAGTCTTAGTCAGAAATGATCATTGAAAACTCCAGATGGCATCAGCACAGTTACCTTGCTTTGCTAATTTTCCTCTTTGAAATCTTGCCTTCCTAAGAAAACACATTGAAAAGAAATCTCTTTGAAACATTATCTTAGGCATGAAAATTGGCTTCTCAAAGGTTTTAGAGAGCAGATTCAGGCTTACCACCCTCTTTGTACCAGCTCATTTTTGTAAAGTCACTGTTTCAATCTTTAAAAAGTGAATTTTGGAATATCCCAATGGTAGGATATGCAAGAGCTGAGTTTCCATAAGAAATATTTACCAGTTTTGAATCTTACTTAGCAAACTTCTGGAACTCGGAGGAACAATTATTGTGTTTTCTAATGTCTTCCTAGAGCCAATCCAAGTTCAGAGTTTCCATTGACCTTGAGTGGGACTTTGTGTTTATGTCAATTGTTCGGCTATGAAGAGTCAAATAAGAATCTAAGACAGTATTGCTCATAATGACAGCAGAACACTTTCAAATAGTTGTCATGTGTATTTCTTCATGATGCATTTTTTCTGGTGCATATTTTCCCCCTTATTGGGTAAAATATATCTCTAATATTAGATACACACACCACACGCACTGAATTAACCTCTCCATCCTCTAACCTTAAAACTGGTAACTTACGTTAATGTAATTACTTAGTTAACTGATAAAATTCTAGTTTAGATAGTTCAATGTACTTTATTTTACTGAATAATTTAGGGCCAGAGCCTTCAAATCCCAGCTTCACTCTCTAACTTGTTTTGTTTTTAATTGTGTATACTAATTGTCTATAGCTGGGTATAATGGGAGGTTTTGATACATGTGGACATTGTGCCACAAACTACGTTCAGATATAGATACTGCCTATCCTACTCTAGTTGTTTCCACAAGTAAAGAATGGAAATTGGAAAGAAAGTTTAAGGATTAGAAAAGTTTATCTTTTCATTTCTTTCAACTTGAATCCTAAGCTCTTCCTTATATTCATTTTTTGCTTTAGTACTGTCCTGAAGTTAACATATTAGCATATAAATTTATAACTCTAAAGATATAACTTTATGTCTTTATGTACAAGGGCAGTTTGAAAAGTTCATTAAAAATTGAATTAAAAGATAAGTCTATTTTGGTGCAAAAAATTTTTTTAAACTATGCATACAAAGAGCCTTCACAGAAGACACATATTATGATAAAACTATACATGGATTTCAAAAAATGTTTGTACAAAAATAAACTTATCTTTTAATTCCATTTTCCATGAGGGTTTGAAAATGGCTTTTATATGAATCTACTTGTTGTTTATCTTGTCTTTCCCACTTTAGTTAAAGAATATGTGTCCTGATAGATTTAAGAAATGTTTTTATGGTTCTTTTTATATTTTTAGACATTGGTAGTCATTCTTTAATTCAAGACACTATTTAATTTTCTTATTCAATTTGAGAGACAGACAGCAAGTTGTAATTTGCTGATTCGCTCCCCAAATGCCTGCAAGGCTGAAACTGGAAGCCAGGAACCCAATCCAGATTCCCTACATGGGTGGCAGGGACCCATCCCCTGAGCCACCACTACTGCCTCCCATAGTTCACACCAGCAGGAAGCTGGAGTCAGGAGCCAGAGAGAGGCATCAAACTCAAACATTTGTTTAGTAGCCATCACTGTTTCTACTCATTTCTCTACTTTTTTGGATGACAGTCTCACTTCATTACCTTCTTTTAAATTTGAACAAGCCGAGTCTTGTGTAAAAACTCACTTTTTTAAAAAAGTAAAGTATGCCTTGAAAACCTAAGTTAAATGGAAGGATAGAAAGAAAGCAACATCCTTTCTCCCAGCTCTACTTCCTGCCTCGCTCACTTACCTCCCAACACTTGTTGATTCTGCCTACTGGTCTATCTGCCAGTGGGAGTCTGAGGTAGGAATCAGGGGGTGGCTGTTAAAAGACTTGCATGGGGGCCAGTGCTGTGGCTCATTGGGTAAAGCTGCTGCCTGCAGTGCTGGCATCCCATATATGGGTGCTGGTTCGAGAGCCCGCTGCTCCACTTCCAATCCAGCTCTCTACTATAGCCTGGGAAAGCAGCAGAAGATGGCACAAGTCCTTGGGCCCCTGCACCCATGTGGGAGAATCAGAAGAAACTCCTGGCTTCGGATTGGCACAGCTCCAGCCATTGCAGCTAATTGGGGAGTGAACCAGCGGATGGAAGACCTCTCTCTCTCTCTCGGCCTCTCCTTCTCTCTCGGTGTAACTCTGACTTTCAAATAAATAAATCTTAAAAAAAAAAAAAAAAAAGACTTGGGTGAGCAAGAAGGCTTTTGTGCTATCAAGAAAAAAGAAAGACTTATTTATTTGGAAGTCAGAGTCACAGAGAAAGGGAGAGAGAGAGAGAGAGAGAGAGAGAGAGAGAGAGAGAGAGAGAGAGAAAGAGAGATCGATCTTCCATTGGCTGGTTCACTCCCCAAATGGCCACAACAGCCAGGGTTGATGCAGGCCAAAGCCATGAGCCAAGAGTATCATCAAGATCTCCCACGTGTGTGCAGGGGTCCAAACAAGGTGCATTAGCAGGGAGCTAGATCAGAAGTGGAACAGCCAGAATCAAATTGGCTCCCATATAGGATGCCAGCATTGCAGGCAGTGACTTAACCTGCTCCACCACAGCTTTTGCTCCAACGCTCTTGATACTAACTGAAAAATAGCATGTAGACCTTAAAGGAGACAAAAGAATAGCACCTGTGCTACCTATTCAGCAATAGCCTCTCCCTCACCTCCAACTGCAAGCACCGACCCAATGTCTTTCTATAAACCTTCCCACAAAAAAAAGAACCAAGTAAGCAATTAGGAAAAAGATTTAACTTGGACTATCTGTTTTTATGAGTTGACTAATAGGTCTTAACATGCTTCACTGTGATTGTAGACTTTGTTAGAAGAAATTGTGTGTCGCTTATAATTTTATAGTCTTTCTAGTGTACAAATAACAACAGCTAATACTCACAGTGTGCTTGTGTGTGCCATGTACTTTCATGTAAAAAGTACTTCAATAAACTCATGGAGGGGCTGGTGTGTGCTGCAGCAGGTTAAGCTGCCACTTGGCGACACCCACTTCCCATGAAGCACAGTTCGAATCCCAGGAGCCCTGCTTCCACCCAGCTCCATGCTAAGGAGCCTGGGAAGCAGTGAATGAAGGCTAAAGTACTTGAGTTCCTGCCTTCCAATGTGGGAAACCCGGATGCAATTCCTGGTTCCTGACTTCAACCTGGCCTAGCCCAGGTCCTTGTAGCCATCTGGGAAGTAAACCAGGAGATGGAAGATCTTTCTCTCCTTCCCTGCCCCCTTCTCCCAATTTCAAATCAGTAAATAAGTAATTTTTTTAAACTCATGAAAATGTATCTTATAAAAGATGGCAAATGGATTTCAAAAATTTTGTAAGCAAAATAAATTCATTTCTTAATTTTATTTTTCTACAAACTCTTTGAAGTATCCTTGCATTCATTTTCTTTAATTTTTTATTTCAATTTTTGATTTTTTAACACATTCAATGTGGTTTGCAGATACAATTCCAAGAACATAATGATATTCCCTACCTCTCTCCTCCCTCTCTCTCCTTCCTTACCCCTTTCTTTTTCTAGTTTTTAAAATAACATTTTAAATTTACATTAAAGTAAAAAGGCTTGTTTCTTCACCACATGGGAAGTTTCACAAGCAAAAAGTAAAAAAGAGTCTAGTTTGGTGGGAATATAGACAATGTCTATAAACAACAATTGAATGTAAAAAAGACCATTTTCCATTCAGTATTCTTGCATAAATTAACTTAATAGCCACAATGGCTGCTTTTGCATCCCTGTTTGACAAGGAAAGAGAGGCACTAAAAGGTGAATGGCAGACCCAAATTCACACAAACACAAGAAAAATTTTCACCAACTTGGAAGATCTATGAAAACAGGCAATTATGCAACTGAAAAAATAAGTTAACAATGTATTTCATTAAATTTAATTGGCTTCATAGTTAATTAATTATTCCATATTTCACTCACGCCATTGGCACTTCTGGGAAGAGTAATCAAACAAAACAAACTTTAGCCATGCAGTAAATAAACAATCATTTGTGCCAAGAACTATCCTGAAAGGTAAACTGTTTTTTATTATTTCTTTAAATTGAGACACTGTACTGGTTGAATATTCTACTACTCAGACAAAACAGTGTAAAAATATGTGTGATAGAATGAACATTGTATATAAAACTAAAGGTGTGTCAGGTTTTCCAATGCTGAAAATATTTATTGGGAATGCACAATAATGCTCTGATGCCGTTTGTCAGCAGTATATTAAAGTCACAGTCCTTCATGACTTTAAATTGAGAATTTAAACTACATGTGTTATTTCACTCTAATCTTACCACCACCTCACATGTTATGTTTGTAAACGTATACCTCCTGGTTCATTTTATAGGATGCAATTAAATGGATAGCTGCAAATGGTTGTGACACAGTCATATATTTCAACATGTAGTTTGATTTAAAGCCATTGAAATGTTTGTTCAAAAGCCTGAAGACTGAGCATTATGCTAGACATTAAAAGTGGAGAGAAGGGGTGTCATAAAATCAGGTTGCAAAGAGTACAATGGTCTGTATGCTTTTTACAAGTGCTCTGCCTTACTCCTATTTTGAGGAGGTAAAATGACTTGCACAAAACCTCATGGTATTAATTCTCCCTATAAAGTCAAACAAAATTACTTAAGATTTAATGAACATTTTCAGCAAAACACAATATTTAAATAAAAAAACACTGGAATAGAAGTTTGATTAAAAAAGTTTAAAAATATTTCAAAGGAGTAAGAAAATAATAATATAAATATAATACCAAGGAACTAAATGAATTCCACAAAACACTTAAGGGCTGTTGTGGGTATTATTCTTGCTTCCTCTGCAAATTCATTTTGCTATGAAATAATTTGGGGAGATGCAGTTTCCTTATTGGTTTCTTTTCTAGAAATCATCTTGATAATTTTTGTATATAAATTGCATTTCAATCTCCAAGAATGAATTACAGCAGGCAGCATTTCCTAACTTGTTTGACTGGTAAGACCTGCTTTTTGACATAACATCTTGGAGAACTCCAGTTTCACAGAAATCATTTGGGGAATTTTGATCAAAAACAAATTCTTGCCAGAAGTATATCTGTTGGCCTTTAAAAGAAAGGTGCCCCTAGTTCTTTAACCTTTCCCCTCTCTTGAGATTTTCACTTGATACTTAAAAATAGTGACGGTGGTGTTGAGCATTGGGCACAGTGGTTAAGATGCCACTTGGGACACCTGCATCTTGTATACAAGCACCTATGTTTGATTTCTAGCTCCACCCCATCCAATTTCCTGCTAACGTACATTCTGGGAGGCAGCAGGTAAACAACTTGATTCCCTAGCACTCATGTGGAGACCCAGATGGAGTTCTAGGTTCCTGGCCCAGCCCTGGCTGTTGTGGGCATTTGGGAAGTGAACCAGCACACAGGAGCTTACTCTCTTTGTTTCTTTCAAATAAATTAACTATAAATAACTTTTTAAAAGAAAGATAGGAACAATGTCATTCATCTGTGACTCTGCAGCTTAGCACATTACTTGATGCATATTAAGGACTAAATAAGGGACCAGTATGTGGTGCAGCAGGTTAAGCATTCCACATGGGAACTGGTTCATATCCCAGGGTCTCCACTTCTGACAGAAGTCCCTGCTAATGTACCTGAGAAAGCAGTGGAAGATGGCTGAAGTGCTTTGGCCCCTGACACCCACGTGCAAGACCTGTATGAAGCTTCTGGCTTCTGCCTGGCCCAGTCCTGTACCTTGTGGCCTTTTGAGGAGTGAACCAACTAATGGAAGATTCTCTCTCTCTCTCTCTCTCTCTCTGTCTCTCTCATAAGATCTCTCTGTCTCTCTGTCTCTCCCACTCTTTCTCTGTAACTCTGCCTTTCAAATAAATATTTAAATCTTTAAAAAAAGGACTAAATAAATATTTGCTAAACTTCTCTAAATTGTGCTATTAGGCTCTTGTCTATTTCCTTTCTTCACTTTTCTTCCATTTGGCTCTCTCAGGCTAGATCTACCGATTGGACAATTTAAGCCTGGGTCTTTCTAGTTTCTGATTCAATGTTCTCAAAGCCAAAACACAACTGGAGCTCCAAACATAATTTCCTGGTACTCACAATGTCTTTGACAGATAAGCAGACCTAGATTCCAGGAACTAGAATTAGATACAAATGAGGAAATCAAATACTCTCTCTCAAGGCCTCTCCATATTGGCACAGCCCAGAGATCTAATCCCTTTCCTTGAATTTTCTTTGATTTATATTTATATATAATATTTCAAATGTACAGAAAATTTAAGAGGATGAGGTTTTTAATGCATTCAATTCATGACTGAACAGAATGTGAACATTGGGCCATATTGAATAAAACGTTAGAGGCAGCACTAGCTTTGGTAGCACACATACTAAAACTGGAACAACACAGACATGATCAACACAGCCCCTGAGCAAGGATGACATGAGGCACTGAATATTTTTTAAAGGTCATTATGTAAAATGAAATAGCAACACCCATAAAGACAAACACTGCACATTGTCTTTCCTATGTGGAAGCTTAAAATAAGTCAATCTGAATTTAGAAAAGTGATTCCTAGAGGAGAGGGAATAGAGGCAGGTTGGATAATGAAGACCAAAGCACAGTCAGAATAGGGTCTAGTGTTGCCACAGCACAGTAGGACAACTGTAGTTCACAATAATGTATTCTATTCTGTACAAAGAATTGGAAGATAGGAGCTAAACGATTCCAGACACAATGAAAATAAAAAGAAATAGAAATGCTAACTACACTTATTGCCTGATTTGATCAGCTTCTGCTATATATACATGTTGAAATATTAGTGTCCCCTAAAAATGTGTATTATACATCAATCAAAAAAACTCTTTAAAATAAAGAGTGCTCTGCCTTACTATTTTTAAAACTATTACAAATATACCTGAAACCCTATTTGATTACATTCTTAATTCTCCATTCTAAAAGATAACTTCTATCTTAATGAAGCCAGTATGAATCTATACTTTAATAGCTATATCAATGTCAGACAGCCATACACAGCACATAAATATTCTATTTATGAAGACACCATTCTCCAATTTGCTTTTTCTACTCAATGTGCTTTCAAAATGTATCCATGCAACACAAGTAGATCTAGTTCATTCACAATGACTTCAATGCAGAACTCAATAACACACATATGCCCTTCATTTTTAACCCAGTTTCCTATTGCTCAACATTAGGTTTTGCTGTATTGCATTTTTATGGGAGTTGGAGTACCTCATTCAAATCTTTTATGCAGGCAGCCAATTTGAGGGTTAGCTGCTGACAGCTCACAGCTGCCTCTTCATCCAGGCAATCCCCTGGGCTACCAAGAGCTGCCTTGTCCAGGAGGTGACACCTCCCTACCCCACATACAACCCCAGGAAGCCTACAACTGGCTGTGGGATACAAAAAGACTCCCTTGCCTCAGTGGGAGAACACCTGATGTGATTTATAATCCAAGGCCTTCATGGGTCCATCTAAAACTACTCTGCTTTACCTGAGACCAAATCCTCCCTCTCTTGGCATTCCTCTATCAGGATAGAGAAGTGGTCCACTTCCCTCAACAGGCTCCTCACAAGTTTCTCCTAAGCAGTGCGTCCTCAATACATGGTGTATACCAATTAGCTGTGTCAGACCCTGCTCCCAAGGAATTTGGCCTATGACAGGGTCACCACACCACTCTCATAAGCTGTGACCATTCATGTGTAGACTTGATGAGGATTGCCCAAGTATATCCCAGAATTTCTGCCTCATATGATCAGATTCTTTTCAACTCAACTAGAGTTGCTAAATTGCTTTAGAAAATAGGATTGATTGACATAACTATTCCCACTTTGCCACTTCTTACCATTTCTAGAACTTGCCAGACATTTTTAAACCTTGCTGACAGACTGGGACTGAAATGATTCATCTAGCCCATCCTTAATTCTAGATTGTTTCTTTTTGTTTTTATTTAAAATACATTAAAATATATTAAGAGAAAAAACAAAATCAGTGAAAATGGAATTTAAGTATATAAAATGAAATATTTGAATACATATGTAAATAAATATAATGTAAAATATGTGTTATTATTTAGTTTATAACCCTCACTATGTGCCTTATCAATATTCTAAATACTCGATTCATTTTAATATTCAAGGAAGCCCATGAAGTAGATACTATTATGGTTATACACATTTTACAGGTGAGGAAAATGAGTCACAGAGAGGGAGGTAATTTGATCAAATTCACAAAAGTAGTAAAGACTGTATTAAAGCCAAGACTATTGGCTAAAAAATTTCACATGTTCAACTGTTATACTAATACCATCTCTTAACTACATCCTTTAGTTCTTTCAGTATCTATTTGTATCTCACAAGTCTCCTAGAGTTTTTCTTCTTAAAAATGTCATTTTGCAAAATAAGTAAATAGATAAATCCCTACATGCCAATTATGGTAATCTGAATAATGCCTCCTTGCCAAGATGTCCACATCCCAATCCACAGAACCCATGAATGTTAATCTAGATACAAAGATACTTTGCAGATAAGATTAAATCAATCTTCAGGAGGGTAGATTATCCTGGTAGTTCCTCTTTAATTCCAAGTGTCTTTATAAGAGAAAGGTAGAGAAAGATTGAGTACAACAGTAGGAGATGTGACAATGGTAGCATAAGATTGGGGTGACATAAGAAGGGGGTCATGAGTCCAGGAATGTGGACAATCTCCTGGAACTAGGAAAGTCAAGGGAACAAATTCTCCCTCAGGGCTTCCAGTAGACAAAGCTTTGCCAACACTAAGATATTAGTCCTATACAAGATTTCAGACTTCTGACATCCAGAACTAAAAGAGAGTAAATTTGTGCTGTGTTTAACCCAGTAAGTCTGTGGTGACTTGTGGAAGTTGTAATATGAAACTAATACAACAATCTACCCCAAAACTCAGGGACTTTAGAAAACAAAGATTGACAGGGCTGGCGGTGTGGCATAGGAGGTAAAGCTGTTTCCTGTAGTGCCAGAATCCCATATGTGTGCCTGTTCAAGACTCTGCTGCTTTGGCCGGCGCCACAGCTCAATAGGCTAATCCTCCACCTGCGGCGCCAGCACACCGGGTTCTAGTCCTGGTCCGGAGCGCTGGATTCTGTCCCGGTTGCTCCTCTTCCAGTCCAGCTCTCTGCTGTGGCCAGGGAGTGCAGTGGAGGATGGCCCAAGTGCTTGGGCCCTGTACCTGCATGGGAGACCAGGAGAAGCACCTGGTTCCTGCCTTCGGATCAGCGCAGTGCACTGGCTGCATCGCGCCGGCCGCAGCGCTATTGGAGGGTGAACCAACAGAAAAAGAAGACCTTTCTCTCTGTCTCTCTCTCTCACTGTCCACTCTGCCTGCCAAAAACAAAAACAAAAAAAAAAAACAAACAAACAAACAAAAAAAACCACAAACAAACAAAAAAGATCCGGCTGCTGCACTTCTGATCCAGCTCTCTGTTATGGCCTGGGAAAGCAGTAGAAGATAGATGGTTCAAGTGCTTAAGTGCTTGGGCCCCTGCACCTGTGTGGAAGACCACCTGTGTGGGAGCTCCTGGCTTCTGGCTTTGGATCAGCCCAGTTCTGGCCATTGCAGCCATTTGGGGAGTGAACCCTAGACAGAAGGCCTCTCTCTGCTTCTGCTTCTGCCTCTACCTCTGCCTCTCTGTAACTCTGCCTTTCAAATAAATAAATAAATATTTTTTAAAAATAAAAGATTGTCACTCAAGGGTCTGTGGGTCTATAGCCTCCTTTGCATTCAGTTTAGGGGGCTCTGCTCTTCCTGTCTCTCACCCTGCTCTTGGCTCATATATATTCTTTCCTTGGCAATGGCATTAGTGTTCACAGCAAGTGAAAACTCAAAATCACAGCCTGGGTTTGAAACTGCCATAATGTTGCTTCCACATTGTTCTATTGACTTCAGCATATCACATAGCTGAATCCAAAAATCAAAAGGTGGAAAAATACTTTCTATGCTTTTCATGAAAATTAGGCACATGACTTTGCAAGTTGTCCCACAAAAGGGGTTTGGAATTGGGAGCCAATTATGCAATCTACAACCACTTCTATTTATTGAATGATACTGTAACCTGTTGTAGAACCATAAATTGATTGTTATTTCAATATATTACAGTTATTTCAATATATAAATGTATTCCATTGTTTTCTACATCTACTTTTCAGTGTAATTATCATCTTTAGGTTATATTCCATTTCTCTGCGATAGCTTTTAAGGTTTTATGTTTGATGGCAGGCCAGCACTGTGGTGAAGTGGGTTAAGCTACTACTTGCAATGCCAGCATCTCATATCAGAGAGCAAATTTGAGTCACTGCTACTCCATTTGCAATTCAACTGCCTGCTAATGTGCCTGGGTAGGCAGCAGAAGATGACTTAAGTACTTGGACCCCTGGCACTTCTGTAGGAGACCAGGATGGAGTTCCAGGATCCTGACTTCAGTCTGGTACAGCACCAGCTGTTGCGGCCATTTTGGGAGTGAACTTGCAGAAGATATTTCTCTCTCTCTCTCTCTCTTCCTCTCTCTGAGTCTTCCTATCAGTCTGCCTCTCAAAAAGTTAAATAAATCTGTTGTTTTTGAGAAGTCTAGATTTGGATTTGTTTCCATTTCTCTCACTCAAATCTTAGTATATTCTGCAAATGAAGATCTCCTGTCTTGCTACAGGTCTGGAAATCTGTCACTATATAACATCTTTCTTATCATCTCAACTGTATGCTCTGGGATTTCTATACTGGCTCTCTACCCTCAATAGGACAGGGAGATAAATGCTCTTTCTGAATCCTTCATCTTTCTTCATCACTTGTTATGTCACTTTGTCTTTATGAGCTATACTTCATAATTTTTCCAGAATAGCTCCTAACTTGCTAGCCCTCTCTTTGGCTAGGCTCAATCTGCTGTTTAACATGTTTGTTGAGTTTTCATTTCACTCACCAAATGTGCTTTATAACTATGCCTTTTCATTTTCTCTTCTACTACTCTATTTTTATTATGCTTTTTATTCTTTCTTTTTATCTCTTTAAGTTTTTAAAATATGCCTATTATGTTTCAGATTATTCTATAATCACCAGTTTTGGAGCACAGAGTCTCCTGGCTGATACAGCTGCTCTCTTGCCCTTGTGAGGTTATGTTTTCTTTAATTCTTTTTTTTTTTTTTTTCATTCCACTGTGCTCTGTGTTTTGGGACAATCTTTTCAGAGTTGCTTCACTCTTATTTCTTCCAGAGTCCCAGAAGGTATCTGAGCTCCAGTGCCGTATTAGTGTTAATTTCTCAATACAGGATTCCAACACCCCAGGAGTGGTGTAAATTCAGAACTCACACCTGCTCAGCACTGACTTAGGTTTCCAATTCCTTGCACAGTTTATTATGTAACTTACCCCAGACCTGCCCCAGAGGGTGTTCCATTTCTTTTTTTTTTCTCTTTTTTATTATTTATTTATTTACTTATTTGAAAAGCAGAGTTACAGAGCAAGGAGAGTCAGAGAGAGAGAGAGAGAGAAGACAGATAGACAGAGGGGCAGAGAGAGAGGGATCTTCCATCTACTGATTCACTCCTCAAATGGCCACAATGACCAGGGCTGGGCCAGGCAGAAATCAGGAGCTTTATCCGGCTCTCCCATATGGGTGCACAGTTCCAAGTACTTTGGCCATCTTTCACTGCTTTTCCAGGTATATTAGCGGGAAGGTGGACCATAAGTGGGGCAGCCAGGACTTGAGATGGTGCCCATATAGGAAGTCAGGCTTCACCAAAATGCTGATCCTAGTCCCTTTTCTTATATGACCCTTATTTAGGTAGCAAACAGTCCCAGCACCTACCCCATGCAGGCCCAAGGCCTCATCTCCTGTGTCTGATTTGGACTCTAGTCCCAGCCCTCAGATCCCTTTGCACCCATATGAGCCTCCCTAGCTTCATCTCTACCTGCAGGTCTGCTTTATGTGTCCTCTTCATGTCTTCCAGGGACATGGAGAGATTCTAATTTCTTTCTTGCAAGCCTGGCTGCTTTCTTTTAAAAACAGACATTTTTTCCAGTATTTCCATACTAAAGCAAGAAATACATCTTTTCCATCATCTCCTGTCATATGTGACAGGAAGTCACTGCCTTGATTTTCCACTGTGTAGTACATATCTTATTCAGGGTTCCTAGGTAGTTTCCCAGTCTCTCTTTAGCACTGGGGCCCTACTCTAAATCCAGCCAGTTTCTACAGGCTACAGTATTTCCTTCCTTTCCCAGGTCCAATCTTCTAGTCATGTGCACAATAGAGAAGTCCACCCAAACCAACCACCCATGTCCATCTGGTTAGCATCCTTGGTTCTAACAGTCCCACCAAGTTTGAACTCCTACTTCCAAAGTCAAGCCAAAGATTGTGTCAGTGCTGGAATGCTAAAGAGACCAGATCACTCAAGGCTCATCTGTACAGCCAGGTCCTTTCCTCCTATGCAATTTGTGTCACAGGACTCACTGCCTGCTGACGGATTCTGGAGTCAGCCTTCTACAGTCACTGCAATCCCATTAATACTATGATAAAATCTCACTTCAACAGACATCTGACCACCCAGAGCCCCTGATAAAACAGTTCCAATCGCAAACCATTCCTAGAATCTTATTCTGAGGGCAAGGAAAAGAAGCACATCTTCAGAAAGGAAGTTATAGCAAAGGTTCATTCACATAATTAATGCTCTTGTTACATGCTAAAGACAAACACATTCATCCCAGTCTCCAGCCATGCAGATTCTTGACATTCACAAAGATCAATTTCAGACACTGGAAATTCTCATTGGCCAAAGAAAGATTAATGTACTTTTTGTGTTTATTGTGACAATGAAGATTATGAACACATTTAGAAGATTTTCAGTAAGAACTGAAAATTAAACATTTAATCTTAAAAAGAAAAAAAGCAACTAAATAAAACAGCATATTACTCAAACATTTCTATCAATTGAGGCATATATATATAATATCTCTATTAAGGTATAATATCAGGGCCAGCACTGTAGCATAGTTTGTTAAGCCTCTGTCTGCAGCACTGGCATCCCATATGGGCACCAGTTCGAGTACCAGTTCGAATCCCAGCTACTCCACTTTCAATCCAGCTCCCTGCTGATGGCCTGGGAAAGCAGTAGAAGATTGTCCAAGTGCTTGAGCCCTTACACCTGCGTGGGAGACCTGGAAGAAACTCCTGGCTCCTGGCTTCAGATAGGCCCAGCTCTGGTCATTGAGGCTATTTGGGGAGTGAATCAGCAGATGGAAGACCTCTCTCTCTCTCTGTCTCTTCCTCACTCTATAACTCTGTCTCTCAAATAAATAAATAAACCTTTAAAAAAAAGGCATGCTGACATTTCTCATTCTTCTGAAATTGTTTACCATAGATGCTTTAAAACTAGATTATAAATTTAATTCACCTTGCAAAAATTTACAGTAAATATTACCTATAAATGGCAAAACAATCAATTTTAACACAATTTTGAAGTTGACTTTTTAAAAAATATTGAAGCTCACATTGCAACAGATACTATTGAAAATCTCTGTGAATTGTAAAAAAAAGAAAAATATATATAAATAGGTCTTTATGTTCTTCTTGGATGTTATAAATGAAATATTTTTCCTACATAATAATTCACACACATGAACAGCCTATCTCTTAGTTCCTTCTCCTAGAATTCCTTAGAAAGTTTAGTTTACTTATGTGTTCTACAAATCATTTCAGCTATCTTCCTTCTGGAATTTTTAAGGAAAACTCCCTAAATAGCTTTCTAGTAAAGGAGTCCTTAATATATGCTATACTAATTTTTCTATTTGATAAGTTTTTAAAACTTAGCTTATAAAATTTTAGCATTCTTTCCATTCTGAAAAAAAGTTCATGATTAGAACTAAAAGTTTCCCGCATTAGATATAAATCCCCTTCACATTTCTTACAGATGATCTATGTATTATTAAATATTTCTATATGCAGTTTAAGGTAGCTGGAGGTGTGATTTGACACATGGTATAACCTACCATGAAATGGACTCTATGCTATGCTAAAAATGGAAGTCTATATTAGTCTTAAACATATAGAAAGGAGAATATTCTCTTAATACAGGCATTTCATGAGGCATCTGCTATAATATGCATAAACTTCAATAAAATTAGGCTGCCTAATTACTCTAATTTCCATTTTCTCTGGTTTGTAAAGTCTCTAATATCATTTGTCTCCTTATATGACAGACTAACTGAAATATATTTGATATGTTACTGGAGCAGAAAGCATGCTTTAAGAAATATCTAGACAGACTTTGTTTTTAACTGGGAAATTCCTAATCCACAAAGATAATCAGATTTGCTTAGAAAGTTCTAGAGGCTACTTTGGTCTTTCCTTCTAGCGTTTATGATGGTATCTTCCATTAATTATAGTGCCTGTTTGTAACTAAATTTCCAAGAGGTTAAGTTGATTGCAGCAATGGTACAGTCCTTCAAATTTTTTGGGTCAATGATTACAACTTCAAGATTCTTCACTTAACCTAGGCATAAAGCTCCCTCATTCTTTTCCCAATTACTGAATGTCCCCACTACATAAAAAGGCATTTCTTTATGTGTGAATTTCCATTAAAATCAAATTCCTGAAGCAAGCATTATGGAACAGTGGGTTAGTCTGCAACACTGGCATCCCATATGGGCACTGGTTGGAGTCCCGGCTGCTCCACTTCCAATCCAGCTCCCTGCTAATGCACATGGGAAAGCAGCAGAAGATAACTTAAGTGCTTAGGTCTTGGCCACCTATGAGAGAGACAGATAGAGTTTCAGGCTTCTGCCTTCAGCCTGGCCCAGCCCTAGTACTTGTGGCTATTTGGGGAGTGAACCAGTGTATGGAAAATCTGTCTCTCCTTCTCTTTCAATAATCCTACCTTTCAAATAAAATGATCTTTTTTTAAAAATAAAATTTCTTCTTTATTTATGTCACTAATATATAACAGATATTTGACTATTTAGTACTAAGTAATTTTAAACCATTTCATTGCCTCATTTCAATTTTTCAGTTTTTCCAAATCAAGTGCACATTGATATTAGATGATAAAAGAGTGGGTTTCTGAAAAAATAACTCCATGAACATTCTCCTGTCTTTTGTGAGCAGATAACCTGTAAAACTAATCAAAACATTTGGCAGAATGGCATGGCTCAGGCTTTTGAGTGAGACAGACTTGGCTTCAAATGTGTGTTTATTATCTGAGCCCCATTTTCCCCATCTATAAAACACATGCAATAATTATTAGCTCTTATGATTTTTAAAAAAGATTTATCTATTTTATATAAAAGGCAGAGTTACAGAGAGAGAAGGAGAGACAGAGAGATCTTCGGTCTGCTGGTTCACTACCCAAATGGCTGCAACAGATTTATCTCAGTCTTCTATGTGGGTGCAGGGGCCCAGGGACTTGGGTCATCTTCCTCTGTTTTCCCAGGCACATTATCAGGGAGATGGATTGGAAGTGGAGCAGCAAGGATTCAAACTGGTGCCCATATGTGATGCCAGAGTTTCCAGCAGTAGCTTAGCCCTCTATGCTATGGTGCTGGCCCCAGCTCTTATGATTAAAGGAGACAAAAATGGCAGAATTGTCATTAGCTCTTTTCTCTACTAAAATCTATGGATGTCCATACTTTGTGTCTCAAACAAGAAATAATCTTTGACAAACTATATATGAGCAGTGAATCTTCTAAACCAGTAGCCTGCTTCCCACTTTTTCTGGTGAGTCACTTCCCAGCCACAGGAGTTGCCAGGAGCAGATGGAGATAGTCTGTAATATAAACCAAGAAGAAAACAGGATCTTTATCAGTCTTAACTAAAATCAGCTCATGTCATTTAACAAAGCGTTTAGCCATTGCTCAGGTCCATGTTGGTGCCACCCAAAGCAGTGTCTGCATCTCAAATAAATAAAAACTCAGAGATTCCAAAGACACTGCAAAAGGCTCGGAATAACTCTGGTCTGACCTGACTTCCCATTGCCATCTCTTTGACATGAATCTACTCTAAGTCACTAAGCATTTTCCAGAAAGCGGGGAAGTTCTTTTTCCTTAAAATGTTCAGTTTGTCCAGTGTAGTAAAAATTTCTGCCCTTCATCAGTCTTTAAGCCTTGAGCCCTCGGCTGTCATTTCTCTCAATGTCTAGAGAGGCCCAGAAAGTATATTTAAAAGGAGCACTGTCCAAAGAGGTCTGGTCTCCATTTCTCCTGGCCTATACCTTGAGTGTTGACCTGGCTTTGATCAGGTGCAGCGGCTTAGCCAGTGGTTTTGTATGCTCCTGAATTTTAACCCCTGCATGCCTTCTACATGTTTCCTGGCTCCTGACTGCTCACATCAGAGCACCTGTTATATTCTCACCCCAGTTTCTGTGATTTATTAACTCTGACCATTTCTTAAACTTTACTCTTAGTAATGTATTAATTAACCTAATCCAAGCACCCGACACAGTCACTCCAATCTTCTATCATTCCCAGTCCCGATGTGATAACTTGCAATAAATACCAAAATAATTGCTGCACCACAGCTGCCTGACTTCTGGGAAATTCTACTGAGAATATTGGATACGTCAGCAGCATGTTTCAAACACTCATCATCAACCAATGTTATTAGAAAATTAAATTATATAAATTATCCAAAGGATTCCAACTCTAGATCCCATCCAGACTCTATAACACAATCACAGTTGATAAAATCCTATGGATCAGTGATTCTCAGAGAATTATGTGTGACCACTGGTGGGTGGTGAGAAGGATTCTGATTATTATAGGCCAAGAAAGGACAACAATGATTCCTCAGCCTTCTACAGAGGAATGAGGTGAGTTTCCATAGGTTTTCACTTGTATATGACTAAAGGCCGGCATGTAAATCTTAGCTGAGTTCCTCAGAAAGTAGAAACAAAGGCAAAAGTTTACATGCTATGACTTTATTACGGAGTGCAATCCAGAGAAGCATAAGACTTACAACAAAGTTAGTAAAAACAGCTTCAGCTCTTATGTCTAGTGCTGGTCCTATAATAACCAAGGCCATAATTGATACTCATTATCTCATCTCTCTACCCCCACCATTGAGTCTAGATTCCCTCATGCTCGGTTAGCACTTTGGATGGTCTGGTTTTCTTGCCCAGTGAGTACCCAGTCCTTTACCTCTGATGGTTCAATAAATGTCCTAGCAATTCCAGTTTGCAAATATATACCTCCCTGCACCTTTTGAAGAGCAGCACTCTGAGATCTTCATAGAAATCAAGGATTATTATCTTGATCAAAAAGTAAATTGACTCTTAGACAAAGGGATCACACAAACAAGTCTAGTGTCTGCTAATACTAGTTGATAGAATCAAAAAGGGAGAGAACGATCCATCATGGGAAGCGGGATACAGAGTAGATTCATAGAATGGCAGATGTCCTAAATAGCACTCTGGCCTCAGAATTAGCCCTTAAGGCATTCGGATATGGCTGAAGAGCCCATGAGAGTATTGTAGGCATGGAAAGCCAAGACACCCTGGGAAAAAAAAAAAAAAAGACCTAAATGGAAGATCTCTGCAAGTGAGATCCCAGTGGAAAGAACGGGGCCATCAAAGAAGGAGGTACCCTTCTCTGAAGGGAGGAGAGAACTTCCACTTTGACTATGACCCTGTCTAAATAAGATCGAAGTTGGCAAACTCAAAAGGCTTCCATAGCCTTGGCAACTCATGACTAGAGCCTAGGGAGATTACTGATGCCATAAACAAGAGTGTCAAATTGTTAAGTCAACAACAGGAGTCACTGTGTACTTACTCCTCATGTGGGATCTGTCCTTAGTGAGCTGTCCAATGTGAAGTAATGCTATAACTAGTACTGAAACAGTATTTTACACTTTGTGTTTGTGTGCGGGTGCAAACTGATGAAATCTTTACTTAATATATACTGAATTGATCTTCTGTATATAATGATAATTGAAAATGAATCTGGATGTGAATGGAATGGGAGAGGGAGCAGGAGATGGGAGGGGTGTGAGTGGGAGGGAAATTATAGGGGGGGGAGCCTGTCGCTCCCCGTCTTCATGGGGGAACGACACTAAACCCTGCCTAGGCTTCATATCCGAGTCACGGCACCATTATGTCGCTCCCCCTCTTCGCGGAGGAGCAACACAGGACCCTGGGCTGTTCTTTTGTCTGCTCGGCCCTCCCCGGGTTTGCTGCTGGTTCTTCCCGGGTTGGCTACTATCCCTTCCACCTCCGTGGAAGGGCAGTTCCCCCTGGCCACATTCCCCACTTCCGCAGGGGAGCGGCACACCGCCGGCCGGCTCTCTCGGGGGCTGCACAGGTGTTCCCTTAGATGTTCCCCTTAGATGTTCCCGGTGAATGCCGTCTCTCTCCTCCTTTATAGTCCTCCTCCGCCAATCCCAACTCGGCTGCCCACACGCCGAGTACGCCGCTCTCCAATCAGGAGCAAGTCCTACAGTTTATTGGTTGAACTGGAGGCAGCTGTGCGGAAGCTGTTTACTTCTCTCCCAGCGCCATATTGTGGGAGAGCAGATGCATAGAATAAGTCTTAATTCCAGTAACTCAGTCTAGTCCGGTTTGCTCCCCACAGGAGCCATTGTAATCCATTAACTGTACTTTGAAAATTTATATTTACTAAATAAAAAATTTTTTAAAAAAGGAGTTGGGATGGGAGTTGGGGTGGAAGGGTGGGTATGGGGGAAGAACCACTATATTCCTAAAGTTGTGCCTATGAATTTTGTATTCATTAAATAAAAACTTTAAAAAATCAAATAAATCCAGTTGGAAACAATAGGGAAAGAAAAAAAAAAAGCAAACTGTTTCTTTACCAAAGTGTCAAGGTGGTAGCTGCAATCAAGTTCAGCCAAATCTTACAGTGTTTTCTGATGGAAAGAACTTCCACGTGGCAACCAGGACTTCTAGAATGGCAATGGCTAAGTTACAGGTTCAAAAAGCACAAATTCCACAAGTGTGTAACTGGAAATGATAACAAGGAGAATCAATCCTACTTTTACCCAGAGTACCTGCCTGTGTATTCTAGCTATTGAAGGTATGTATCATATATCGACCATTGGTTTGGCACATATGCCACAACCGAGAGGACAATGCCATAACCCATGGGATGTGGTCAACAGTTAATGCCTTAGCCAAACCACTAGTAGGCTATTTTGCTTTTATTAGGACATTTGTTTCTAAGTGATGGAGCAGAGTACCTGGTAACTGGTGATCCCATTGACAAATGCCCATTATTACAACATCTTTGTGGCTGGCGCCGCGGCTCAGTAGGCTAATCCTCCGCCTTGCGGTGCCGGCACACCGGGTTCTAGTCCCGGTGGGGCGACGGATTCTGTCCCGGTTGCCCCTCTTCCAGGCCAGCTCTCTGCTGTGGCCAGGGAGTGCAGTGGAGGATGGCCCAAGTACTTGGGCCCTGCACCCCACGGGAGACCAGGATAAGTACCTGGCTCCTGCCATCGGATCAGCGCGGTACGCCAGCCGCAGCGTGCCTGCTGCGGCAGCCATTGGAGGGTGAACCAACGGCAAAGGAAGACCTTTCTGTCTGTCTCTCTCTCTCACTGTCCACTCTGCCTGTCAAAAAAAAAAAAAATAACATCTTTGCCATAAAATGAGACCACTGGAATCTCTTATTCATTGCCCAGGGTTGCCCAGACAGAGTACCACAAACTATATGGCTTCAAACATCAAAAATATGTTGTCTTTGGAGAGGTTAGAAGTCTGAATGAAAGGTGTTGATTGGATCATGATTCCTCTGAGACTTGTAGGTGATCTTTGCTTCCTTCTTTCTGGCTTCTGATATGTGCATGCAACACTGGGTATTCCTTGGCTTGTAGCCTTACCACTCCAGTGTCTGACAATGTCATTCAATCGATTCCCCCAAAGTGTCTCTGTCTCTTTATCTCTTCTCTTCTCATAAGGACACCATTCATATTGATCACTATTCTATACAATCTTAGCAGGGGCCCACCCTACTCCTGTATGACCTTAACTAATTATAATTACAATGACCCTACTTCCAGATAAGGCAGCATTTTGAAGCACCAGAGATTAGCCTTTTTTTTTTTTTTTTGATAAGGGACACAATTCAACCCATGGTAGATACCACACCAATAGACAACATTAAAAGAGGATTCTGGTCTTTATTTTCAGTATAATCTGTCTTGCAGTGACTAAAAATGACAACACTTAAAAACTGTAGAGATGACTTACAGCCTTCAAGTATTTAGTCTTAGGTCGGCTAAAAGAAGATTGCAAGCGTTTTTTGATGGGCATCCAGCACTCAAGAAAAGCTAAACTGTTCCACAATCCTTATCAGTATTATTGTTCCTGTACTGATTGAGTCATAGACTTCTTATTTCCCATTACCGCACCTTCAAGCTGTATCTGTTCCCAGTGAACTACAGGTAAAGATCAGTAATTATGATATTAAGTTTTATCACCATACCATTCACCACAAGAAATGGAGTCTTTATTGATTTCAAACAGGAACAGTCATCCAACTCAAAAATTCTATCATGAAGCTCCAATTAATAGGCCACCAATGTCACCAATCATATCATTAGCCTGAGTACTCAAACAGAACCTGAGTTCTCTATTAAAGAGTGAATCCCACAGAAATAACAGTGAAATAAAAGATAAAAAAGGAAGAGAAGGGAAAGCCAGTATGAGGACACGTTACTGAGCTAGTCACCACTTGACATCTGATTACTCCATTTCATTAGACCATCTCCAATACTCTATATGAATGATTATGCCAGGTCGGTAACCAGTAACTCAGATCAGTGGTGGGTATAGGAATATCCAGTGCCTTCCATTTCTCACTGATTAAATGTTCATCCCACAGGGTGCTACTCTTCTTTACTTTTATCATGCAAATATATGGGTGCCAAGTGTTTACCATCTTCCTCACTGTCAACAGGAGAATCACAGGATAGAAAGTGAGTAGTTCATGGTGAACCATAGAAGAGGTAATGTGAAGTTGTGCTCTCTCGAAATAAGCTGAAGTCCATTTGGTCTTTGTAGTGACAGCTGGAGTGAACCAATGACCAAACACTTGGAGACAAGTGACATGGAAATGATTCAAAATGGTACAGAAGAATCTGGAACTTAAGTGAGTTGATAGGAGTTAATTTTTTCCCCTTCTTAATTTTTTTAATTATTTATTTTTATTTATTTGAAAGACAGAGTTACAGAGAGAGGTAGGGACAGAGAGAGAAGTCTTCCGTCCACTGGTTCACTCTCAAGGTGGCTGCAACCTCTGAAGTTGCGCTGATCTGAAGCCAGGATCCAGGAGCTTCCTCCTGGTCTCCCACATGGGTGCAGGGGTCCAGGGACATGGGCCATCTTCTACTGCTTTCCCAGGCCATAGTAGAGAGTTGGATCAGAAGAGGAGTAGCCAGGACTAGAACCGGCGCCCATATGGGATGCGTGCGCTTTAGGCCAGGGCGTTAACCCGCTGTGCCACAGTGCCAGCCCCCCACCCTTTCTTAATTTAAAAGCAGCATGTCACTGAGTTATTTTTCCCTCAGAAAGTGGGAATCAATAAAGTAGGTGTTCCATGGGGCCTTTTTTCTTATCTAAACATCTGGAGGAGATAAAACACTGTATATCATTGCCTTTGGTGATACATAAGCTGCTTATTTACCTATTAACTTTATTTACATTGATTCTTTTACAAAAAAGATTTTGAATGGCTTATAACAAAAAATAGATTAATATGATCAACATATAAAATGGTCCAAGCAGGGAATGTAGGGTTAGCTACATGTAGTGGTTAAGACACCCATATCTTTCATCTGAGTGCTTGAGTTTAATTCCCTGCTTCAGCTCCCGGTTCCATCTTTCTGCCAGTGCAGACCCTGGGAGACAGTGATGATGGCTTAAATAGTTGGGTTTCTGACATCCACATGGGAGACCTGGCTTGTATTCCTAGTTCTCCCTGCAGCCCCAACCCAGCCTCAGCCTAGTTTGTAGGCATCTGGGGAGTAAACCAGCAGATGGAAGTTAACTCTGTCTCTGTTCACCTGTCTGCCTCTCAAATAAATTAATTATTAAAAAAATGGCCAAAGCCAATAGGAAAAATACAAATATATTAATTATATGTTTAACATGTCAGCAATGATAGAGTTGCAAATCTGACTCTGTAACATGGTTCAGAAAGTGTGATAAGTTATGTAGCTCTTGCTATCAGAAAGCAAGAAGCACGCTTTAGGAGAAGCAAAGTTCTTTCTGGCGCTGAAATCCGTAAGACCTTTCTGATGTGAAGTTTTATAGAGAGGAAACTGAATGATGTAATGGGCAATGTCCTCAACAACATTTTCTCATAAAATGAAGAAGTTGACTTCATTTTATAATGAAGTGGGAACATTTATTATTTCAACAGCTGGCACTGGGACTCTTTTAGGGAGGAAACAACTTTACTGTAGATGAGAACCTCTAGGGCACTGGTGGAGCTGTAAAGGCCTGAGAGGGACAGGAAAACAATTCTGCCTAATGGGGGAGTGAATCTCTTGGCCACAGGGGCATTTGACAATGAGTGGGTTAAGAACTGATATGGGAAGGGAGAGAAGAAAGCTCTGTGGGCCAGCACCGCGGCTCAATAGGCTAATCCTCCACCTAGCGGCGCCGGCACACCAGGTTCTAGTACTGGTCGGGGCGCCAGATTCTGTCCCTGTTGCCCCTCTTCCAGGCCAGCTCTCTGCTGTGGCCCGGGAGTGCAGTGGAGGATGGCCCAAGTGCTTGGGCCCTGCACCCGCATGGGAGACCAGGAAAAGCACCTGGTTCCTGGCTTCAGATCAGCGCAGCGCGCCAGCCGCAGCAGCCATTGGAGGGTGAACCAACTGTAAAGGAAGACCTTTCTCTCTGTCTCTCTCTCTCACTGTCCACTCTGCCTGTCCAAAAGAAAGAAAGAAAGAAAGCTCTGCGGCCTTCCCTCATCACCTACCACCACTCTTAGTCTTCAGTAAAGTTTGGGAAACCTGCGATTGCTTTGGGTATTTGAGTGAAAACAATGGTGAGGTGAGATAGCAACAGAACATCAGAACCAGAAGGCAAGAAAAAGAGGAAGTCAGGAAATTTTAAACCATGTGTATTAAGAAGAAAATGACAGCAAAAAACACTGTTGATTGAGGGCAGGTCTGTACTAGGTTCTAGTACCAGAGGAACAAGCACTCATTTTGACATTAAATTATGGATGCTAAGAATCCCAACAGTGCCAACATGACAGATTTGTCCTCTGAAGTTAGATGAGATATTCAATTTCCCTCTTCACTGTAGTGACAGAGCCTCTCTATTTTCAGCCTGGTCAATGGGATCCCAACTTGAGGTAGTTTCTAATAAACCATTCAGCTAGCTTTAGCTTGTTAGCAAAGGTTGATGAAAGATAAGCAGAAAAGATATGGATAATTTTCAGATCACTTATGAGAGACTACTTGTCATTTGATTTTTTTCCCCATTCCCAAAGTCTACAATGGGGACACAGTGGTCGTGAGGATTATTTATATCATGTTTCAAGAAATCTAGGGCAGACAGAACAACACTGTCATAGTGATTCCATAAGGCCATCAGGAGTGCCTCTGGCTTTCTGGCTTTCTTCCTTTAAATCATATATTGATCACAAGGCTATTATACATGGATGCCATATTCCCAACCTATGCAGAAAAATGGGAGAAGAAAAAAAGAACAAAAGAAAAAGCCAAACTTACCTTCTTTTAGTGTTTTTTCTAGAATTAGTAGCTAGTGACCTCTATTTAGAATGAAATGATCAGAACTGTGTCACATGGCAATCCTTACACACAAAAGCATCTAAAGACATGAGAATTTTTGCCCAAGACCCTTGCTGATACAAATAAATCCAGTCAAAGTAAGGAAGAGGGAGAGAGTAGATGCTGAATAGGCAACCATCAGTGTCTAGCATATACTGTCAATAGAAATTCTGCTGCTAAATAGGATATCCTCAATGTAATTTAGAACTCCTGAAAAATCAGATTCCAAACATTTCCAAAGCACTCATCAATCTGCTCTATTAGTTCTTTTGGAGGCTGTTCTATCACATTTTCATAGGAAGAATGACTGTTGCTGCTCCCTTTCTTAACTACTTTTCTTTCTGCTGTTGTGCCTTCAGTATTAATTGCAGTGTTTAATACTGGAGTGCAGTAACGATGGCCACAATACTTCACATTTCTCTGACAAACAGGTGACATTTATGCTCCCTTTTCTAGAATCTGGGTGAGTTCTTGAGAAGCAGAACATGGCAGAAATGATCCTGTTCTAGTTTTCAGGCATAGGTCCTAAGATATTGGCAGATTTCTCTTCTTGTCTTTACAAATATATCCTCTCAGAAATGCACCACCATGTTGGGAGGAAATTCAAGTAACATTGTGGAGAGACCAATAAGGAAATGAATCAATGCTACTAAATTATACCCCCAGCTGACCTTCCAGTTCAGAACAGCAGCAACCTGCCAGCCACTGTCATGAGTCACTTTGGAAGTGTATTCTCCAGCCTCAGCTGAGGTGTCCTAAATGATGTTTGATGAAGCAAACCTGAAATATCTGCTTTGAATACTGCCAAAATTTCAAAAATGTGAGAAAAATAAATACTTGTTACAGTTTTAAGCCATTATGTAGTCTGCTATGCATCAATAGACAAACAATAACTTTCAATGGAAGAAATTAGTGATCCCTCAATGAAATGTAAATTTAGATGAATTTTAGTGCTCAAAAATTGTGGAAAATGTAAATGTCAACATGAATATGTCAATGATCTTTATTTAGCTCAAAAAGCCATAAGTGTATTTATTAATACTTTACTTCGTATTTCATCTAACTATATACATAGTCATTGATATAAATATTTTAAAACATATTTATTTATTTATTTATTCTTACTTGACAGAGAAACAAAGATATCTCCTATCCACTAGCTCACATCTCCAATGCCCACAATAGCAGGGCTAGGCCAGACTGAAGCTGGGAGCTAAGAACTCAATTCTGCTCCCCCACATGAGTGGCCAAGACCTAACTAAGTGAGTCATCACCTTTGCCTTCTAGGGTGTATGTAAGCAGGAAGCAGAAGCAGAACAGAGCCAGGACTTGAGCCCAGCACTCTACTGCAGGATGTGAGGATCTCAAACATTTTAACCATAATGCTAAATGTCCATTCTGACATAAATATTTGACCAAAAGATTGAAGAGACTGTATTCCCCATACACAAGAAAGCAAACAATATTTAAGAAGAAAATGAAAACTGTACCTATATCTGTCATAGTAGTATCACCTTCCTGAGCTCTGAATAATTTGTGGATGCTCAAGAAACTCAGAGATGACTTTAAAAAACAAAAACACTCAGCTGTGTTGGGTTTTAACATTTAAATCAGTCACTGTTTCCAAGCTACTCAGTTACAAGCACAAGAGTGAGTTAGAATAGGGTAATGTGGGGCTGGTGCTTTGGTGCCAGGGGGTTAAGCCACTATCTGCAGCACCACCTTCCCATGTAGGCACCAATTAGAGTCCTGGGTGTTCCACTTCTGATCTAACTCCTTGCTAATGGCCTGGTAAAAGCAGCAGAGGATGGCCCAAGTGCTTGGGCCCCTGTACCCATATGGCAGATCTGGATGAAACTCTTGGCTCCTGGCTTTGGCCTGGCCCAGCCTTGGTCATTGGAGCCATTTGGAGAATGAACCAGCAGATGGAAGATCTCTCTCTCTCTCTCTGTTTTTCCCTATCACTGTAACTCTTTCAAATAAATAAGTAAATCTTAAAATAAAAAAAAAAATAGGGCAGGAAACAATGATTAGTGAGAATGCTAACTCCAATGTATTAAAATTTTTTAATTTTAGTTAAAATATATTCTTTTTGGTTTTGCTACATATACGTTTCAGCAATTTCAGAGGATAAAATCATTCGAAGAAAAGCTCACGTGGACAGTCTGTGATGCAGCAGGTTAAGCCTTTGCCTGTGATGCCAGCATTCCATATGGATACCAGATCAAGTCCCAGCTGCTTCACTTCCAATCCAGCTCCCTGCTAATGTGCCTGGAAAATCAGTAGAACATGGCCCAAGTACCTGGGCCCCTGCACCCGTGTGGGAGACCCTGAAGAAGCTCCCAGCTCCTGGCTTCAGCTTGGCCCAGCCTCAGCTATTGCAGTCATTTGGGGAGTGAACCAGTGAACTCTCTCTCTCTGTCTTCTCTTTTTCTCTCCCTCTCTCTCTGTAACTGCCTTTAAAGTAAGTAAATAAATATTTAACAAAAAAAAAAAAAGAGGAAGAAAGAAAAGACACAGAAAAACAGGTGATTAACTTAAAAGAAAAAAGTAAAGTTCATTAGCCTGTTTGGAGTACAATTAAAGAAATTTTTCTTTGTCTACATTATGATGAGAATTTACACCCTAAAATTAAAACCCTTTAATGGACTCAGCACATAAATAAAACTTATAGCTGATTTTCAATTAGACCTGGGCCATGAGTGGGTAATTTGGCATAAGATCTAAAAATAGAATCACTTTTTCCCTCTCTTGCTTTTGTAGAGAGAGGCATAAGATAAGAGATGGTCAGAGTGATCTGTAACCTAGACTCAACATAATAATGTGTTAAACACATTCTAGGTTAGTGGTGGAGGGCTGGTATTACAGAGCTATTCTTCATCTTTCAAGGAACCAGGCTCTTATTGTCTTGTTCTCTCATGTTTAGGTTATTTTCTTTATGTATCCAATAAGGCTTATCACTTTGTCTATATAGCAAGAAATAGGATGAACAAAGAAAGGCAAACTTTCCCTCTAAGGATGCAACCAAGAGGTATCACAAAGCAATTCATGGGGGCCTGGCACCGTGGCACACTTGGTTAATCCTCCACCTGTGGCGCTGGCATCCTATATGGGCGCTGGTTCTAGTCCCGGCTGCTCCTCTTCCAGTCCAGCTCTCTGCTCTGAAGTGGAGGATGGCCCAGGTGCTTGGGCCCCTGCACCCACGTGGGTGACAAGGAGGAAGCACCTGGCTCCTGGCTTCGGATCAGCACAGCACTGGCCGTAGCAGCCATTTGGGGAGTGAACCAATGGAAGGAAGACCTTTCTCTCTGTCTCTCTCTCACTGTCTATAACTCTACCTGTCAAATAAAAAAAAAAATAAAAGCAATTAATGGGCCAGAACCTCAGGCCATACCCAAGTAAGAGGAACGTGTACAAAGTAAACTTCATTCAGAGTGGATGTGCGGCCAGTAAAAATTTAGGCATTCCAGTACAATAAGAGAGAAATGAAGAGTAGATGTTGAAAAATTAGCATACCTACCACAAGGTGTACTCACTGGGGAGCAAAAATAAACCTCCAAACTAGTACCTTACTTTTTATTAGATGCTTGATTTGAATGTTCTGCCTGAATGAGCAGGAGACAAGCACCTTATGTAAACCTCTCTGACCAAAACATCACAGAGACTTCTGCACTATGAAAAGAGATGATACACCTTTAAGTCATCTTTATGTACCAACCATAAAATACTCTGATAAATTAAAGAAACCAGAAATCATTGATTCAGACATGGCTAATAGATCATCAGGGCATGTTTATTTTTGCCATGCAACAATTTCTAGAGTGCTCTGCACATTTGCTTTCTATGTAATTTTAGCTCATGTACTATCTTTCAGCAGACAATCTCAAGAAGCTTTTATAAACATTAATTAAGTGAACTTCACAACACTCTCGAGAACTGAGTATTAATACATCCATCTACATGGCTGGAAGCCAGATGAACATTACAATGGAGCAATACAGAGCTTACTTTGCTCCAGCCTTATAAGGGCATCTAATAGGCAGTACTGGAAATTCAATGTTCACCTGAAAATTGGGTATCTAGCTACTTCTAGACTGGTAAATGATTCTTACCCTATGTTACATACTGGCAAAATGTTACCAAAACAAACAAACAAAAAAAAAAAAAAACAAGAAGAAAGCTTTTATTTTGAAATGCTACTTCAATTTATAAGCGACCAATGTGCACTCTATCTTTAGACCTACAGATAATAACAAAATTGGAAAGCTTTTCATCAGATATACTTTTAGCACCAAGCTTGATACAATTTGTTTCTAGATTAAATTTGAAAAAGCAGCTGATGAAAAAGAGTTATTCAATTCATATGTTAGGACAGGAAAGCACACACCAGATTTCTCAAAGGAAATAATCAAACTGTATAGGAATGTATATTATGTATATTTTCTGTACTAACTTAGAGTTGTGGTGAATAAATAATAAAAATGATGGCAAAATACATGATCATTTTGAATATAATATCCAAAGAGCTCTTTGTTTATGTTGGCACAAAGCATACCTTGGGAATATTTAAAATTCCAAGGTTTTCATAGTTGCTCTTCATTGAAGAAACTTATTGGCCGGCGCCGCGGCTCAATAGGCTAATCCTCCACCTAGCGGCGCGGGTACACTGGGTTCTAGTCCTGGTTGGGGCACCGGATTCTGTCCCTGTTGCCCCTCTTCCAGGCCAGCTCTCTGCTGTGGCCAGGGAGTGCAGTGGAGGATGGCCCAAGTGCTTGGGCCCTGAACCCGCATGGGAGACCAGGAGAAACACCTGGCTCCTGCCTTCAGATAGGCGCAGTGCGCTGGCCGCGGCAAAAAAAGAAAGAAAGAAAGAAAGAAAGAAACTTATTGTAGTCATATCATATGTTCAAAGAAACTTTCTAAATATTTAAGGGGATGTAACCATGACCCTCTTAATGACAGTCCTTTGACAAATTTGTGGAAAGTGGAATTAAAATTTGTTTATTATGATGTGGAAAATTATGAAATCCATAGTTTTTTCATAACTTGCATTTTTCCCCAGACTTGTTTAAGATTGCTCACAGGGGCAAGATATACACATTTCAGTTGCTAAGTGAATGTTTTAACATTATGCTTACTTCTGGTAATCTGACCTGTGTCTGAAAAAGGCTGAGATCTAAGCCTCAGTGCAACAGAAGCTAAAAAATAAAAATAAGGGCAAGAGTGTTATTTTCATAGACGTGGACAAGTGTCCAGTCCAAGATTTACTGGTGACAACCAGCATGAGGACTAATGAAATCTGAACCAGTGAAAAGCCCAAACTTTCATCAGAAATCTTTCCCAATAGTTCTATAAATAGATGTTTTAAACCCCTCCAACAAGGACCATTGAAAGCTTAGATATACTGCAATATCCTAAAAGCTCTCTTGGACCTGCTGGCCTTTCAAATCAAAAGAAACTTAAAATAAAATTTTCCTAGAACATTTATCCTGGCTGAGCTAATGAAGACAGGGAACCATGCTCCCATTTCACAGGGCTCACCCTTTCCTCTGAGCTGGCACACACTCAGAACATTCGAGAATGTTATCAGCAGGCTAATTAATCAAAGCTTTTTGGAAGCTAATGATCATCTAACCTTTTGGTTATTTTGTTTGGTTGTAAGAGGTATGGGAAGTACTTTTACAAAGGAATATCAAATTTAACTTTAGTCATTTATTGGGAAAAAAAGGTCTTGTCATCAAAACCTGATAAATATGGAAATTTCAATTAAAAATGTAAAATAGAAAAAATGATAGTTACTTATAAGAGAATAGGAAATAGTAATAGAAGATAAGGTTGGAAAGAGAGGCCACACTGAAAACTATTCTTTGTATAAATGTGCAATATGCACATTAAGCTTCCTGGGTGAAGATCTGATTTGAAGGACTTGCCCCACACACTCTACTGCTAACAGCATTCATTTGATGCTTGTGATGCTGAGCTATGCCATATATATACTGATTATATATATTAATATATATTAAAAGCTCCAAATGTTCTGTTAATTGTGCACTTGAAACCATCACTTATATTCATAAAATGAGAACCACATGAGCCGTGGCAGGTATTGACAAACATAAAAACTACAGGCCTCTACACAGATCTTAGGGGGATGAGCCTCTCTCCATCAGCCTTCTCCTAGAATGCCAAATGAGCAGCAATATTAACTGCCCTAAGTTTCGTTTTCTCTCCATGTCCTGGGCCTTCTTCCAGTGAAATGGCTAATTAGAATTCAGGTAATAAGATCAGCTTTTAGAGCCAAATGTGATATGAAGATAACATGTACCCAACTATTTTATTTTACATCCAGGAAATACACATCTGTAGATTAAGCAACTTGGCCAAAGTTACTCAGTAAGCTAACCCAGCAAATTGTCAGAGCTACAGAAAAAATAGATAATAGTCAGGACAAGAGAAAAAAATAATGGATATACCCAAATGGGTTGTCTTTCTACTTCTACTGTCAAAGATCTTTTTGCTAAATTCAGACTGCCCCCCAATTGAATAGAATAATTAAAACAAATCTATTTGAGACAAGGTCTCTCATTGCTCTTTGTCCATACTGGCCACTTTGTTGACACCTTGCATTGGCTGTTCCCTCTGCCTATAAAGCGGTTTCCTTTGCACAACTTCTTTCAGCACCACCATTAAGTCCTTGCTGAAGTGTCGCCTTCTCAATGAGATCTTCTCCAAGCATGCTATATGAAATCCCCAAAACCTGGCTTAATTCTTGTGCCATTTTCTGCTACAGTTTTCCCATGGCATTTACTGTCCCCTGACACACATCTATCTTATATTTTACTTATTTACTTGTTTACTGTCTTCTGTATTCTCTGAATATAAGTTTCATGAAGGCAGGGATTTCGATCACTATAGTGTCTCCAAAACCTGGAAATGATAAATTAATAAATGATGAAAATATAAAGCCTTGTGAAATTCAAATGTTTTCATAAAATGCAAACACACATTCCTTGGATGTTGCCAACAATCAAGGTAGAACCTCTTCTTTAGGTCAAAAGAACCCGAAATACAAGTGTAAAGAGACTAGGATTTCATCTGTTAGTTAATTGGTGTGACATCAATAATATACTCAAAAAAATTGAGAAATATTCAACAAAGGGATTTTACACAATCTATATTAGTGTTTGATTGAATTCTTGGCAGAAGCAGTGTGCAAACTGTGGGTCACAAATCTTACATTCCTGCCTACCACAATGAATATTTACATCTATGGGTTCAATCGAGGTATATCAATAAGAGATGCCAAAGTGTCCCTGAGCTGAAAGCTGGGAGCTCTTACAACCAGACATGAAGAGATAAGAGGAAGGGAAAGCGACCGGAACCCAAGGAGCTGTGATCTAGCTGCAGGTAAAGGGGAAGGCACCCAACAGGAGCTTTGCTTCTGCCTTCCTTTGGTAGAAGATCAAAGCCATTGCCACAGATAGCTCAGCAGGAAGAGTGTCAGGAGAATAAAGACCCCGACTTTACTTTCCTCACATTCTGCAATCTCATCCTGGGGTCTTGTTCTCACTTGCTGAACCCAGCAAGAAGGCAGAGGGAAAGGAAACATGCAGTTGTCATCTATAGTGATCAACTTCCCAGGACACAGAAACAGGTGCTGAGGAGCAAAGGAAAACGCCCCAGCATAATTACTATCATCTGTGGAGGTGCACGTATTCTCTCATAAGATATGTTGATAGATCTTTATGATTCAGTGATCTAAACATTCAAATTGGTTTTAGAACTAGCAGCTCTGAAATCCACAATTAGCATCTCAACTCATGAGTTCTGATCTCTCCCATACCAATTTTTCTCATGTTTTATGTGAATGGTTACCCAAGGACTACTAGACATTTGAGGGAATTTTCTTACCTGAAAGACAGAAACAAAGAAATGGAAGGAAGGAAAGGAGAGGGAAGAGAAAGGAGGAGGAAGGTAATATATAATATTACATGTTATATATATATATATGTAATATTATATATATGTATAAAAATCAGAAGCTAAATCCTGCTAGTCTAACTCTTCGATTCAGGGGTTCCAGAAGAGAGGATGGAGAAAATGAAGTGGGAAAAATAAATCAGGACTTAAAATCACATCAAACTTTTCAAGAAAAAGACTGAGAACGGACCTCTGTTTTCTAACCTAGATTCTACATCCGTCCAAACTCCCAGGCAAGCCACGAGGGTAAAAGGAAAACACTCTTAGACTTCAAGGTCTCAAAAAATTCTCATCATATGAATGCTTTTTTAGGACATGAGAGGAGATATTCCACCAAAATTAAAGTGTCAACCCAGAAAGAAGATGGCAGAGGAACTGAAAAACATGGAATGCCAATCACCCTACTCCTGCCCTCTCAGATCACAACTCAGATGTGTGAATTTCACCCGCCTCCTCCTGATACAAGGTTCTGCCTCTCGATTTTGGCCTCTGTCTTCCCCTGGGATCTTAATTCTTTTATTTATTTATTTTTTATTTATTTAGAGTTATAGACAGTGAGAGAGAGACAGAGAAAGGTCTTCCTTCTGTTGGTCCACTCCCCAAATGGCCGCCATGGCCGGCGCTGCACCGATCTGAAGCCAGGAGCCAGGTGCTTCTCCCTGGTCTCCCATGCTGGTGCAAGGGCCCAAGCACTTGGGCCATCCTCCACTGCACTCCCTGGCCACAGCAGAGAGCTGGACTGGAAGAGGAGCAATCAGGACTAGAACCGGGCGCCCATATGGGATGCCAGTGCTGCAGGTGGAGGATTAACCTAGTGCGCCACCATGCTGGCCCCATGGGATCTTAATTCTTTTTTTTTTTTTTTTGACAGGCAGAGTTAGACAGTGAGGGAGAGAGACAGAGAAAAAGGTCTTCCTTCTATTGGTTCCCCACCCCCTCAATGGCTGCCATGGCTGGTGTGCTGTGCCGATCCAAAATCAGGAGCCAGGTGCTTCCTCCTGGTCTCCCATGCGGGTACAGGGCCCAAGCACTTGGGCCATCCTCCACTGCCCTTCCGGGCCACAGCAGAGAGCTGGACTGGAAGAGGAGCAACTGGGACAGAATCTGGCACCCCAACCGGGACTAGAACCCAGAGTGCCGGCGCCGCAGAGGATTAGCCTAGTGAGCCATGGCACCAGCCGGGATCTTAATTCTTATATCCCATGTGATTACAGCCACTGTGGATAAAGAAGTCGATCTTCCGTTCCTGCTGTCCTGGACTTTAGGACCACATGGAACGGAACCCACAATTAGCAATCAAGCCCTTGTGGAAGGACCTCTGCCAGCATTACTTTGGCCTAGACCAAGATTAGAGGACTTGACCCCATATAACCACATGACTTTGAAGCAATTGTGTATTAACACACCTCCCAAAGGGTTATGCTATCTTTCAAACACTGAGCCCTTGCTATGTTTTAGACAATCACCAAAATTAGGGGTCCCTTCTAAGTTATATTTCATTTCTTTTCATTTCACTGAAAAAGTAATTTCAGAACCCCAAGACAAAAACCCAAGATGCTCTTGGAGCAGTCCAGGAGCCCTAGTAGGATGGCTGACTTGGTAGGCTTGCCTAGTAGGAGGCAAAAGGGATTGTCTCCACCCTACAGCCAATGGTCATGGGCATGATTAGCAAGTGCTCTCAACCAAGGAATGTACTTGGTGACATGCAGGCACAACTCTCCTTCCTCTGGCCATGTGACAGGTTTACTCGTCCCCTCAATCACACGCTTGACCTCATCTGTGACAGATTTAATGGGCACATCCAATCCCAACTCTCTTGCCTCATTTCAGGCACTGAGCAGTCAGTACTTTTCAACAACGTAACAGAAAATAGCTGGCAAGTAAGTTATCCGGACAAAGAGAAACCTGTCACAAGATTTTTGCCCCTACTGCATGTCTCCCTTTGTGTGCTGCGTATAATGTATCCTTTGGGAAGGTGACACTGATCTCAATGTAACTTCCTTAAGAATAATAGACACTGTCAAAGTGTGCTAATCCCATTTGTCTCCCAGGAGAAGAAGAAGACTATTAATTACCTAGCACAGGTCAGGGGGTCATCAGGCCCACAAAGAGGGTTTACCCAAGGCTGCTTCAGGACACGAAAAAGTTGGAAGCTTGGCAGAGCTATGGGGCCCTGCATGAAGTTTCTCCTCCCAGAACATGCTGTCCAATTCCTAATGTGCCCAGGTAACTTCTATAGAAGACACAGCCCAATTTCCAGAGTTATTGATGAATTTTTAAAACTTTGTTCATAAGGTTTGCCACATAAGGTTTCTGTCAATGATGAGCCCTGTATACAACAGTGGTCCCATAAGATCAGATTGCCAAGTGACATCACAGCCATTTCACTTCATGCAAGTTAACTCTATGATGTCCACACAATGACAAGATAACTTGACAATGCATTTCTTCAGATGTGTCCCTAGCTATCAAGGCTTTGGGGCAAACAGATTGAAAGGGTGTTACTTCTGGCGCTTCGCCTAAACCATGTAAAAACAGAGATGGGTCAGTCTATATTTGCAGTAACTCAGCCCCCATGTAACCACAACACTCTCAAAGAGATGTAAGACCTCCCACCTCCCCTTGCCCCCAGGGCCAGTGTTTCTCCTTTTCTTTGCTTTAAATGTTTTCTGAGGCACAAAGCAGCAGACAGGAAAAGCCCACACAAATTAATACATCATTGGGATATGCTGTCACAAAAGTGGCTCATTGTAACACAGTGTGAGATATGCTAAATTAGGAGTAGGAAGGAACATGGAAAACAGACGAAGCAACCTGTCAGCCTGCCCAGGGACAGGACATTCATGGAGGCCTTCCAACATCAAGTGTGGACCCTGAAGGATAAGCCAAAGATTGCCACCCAATTATAAAAAGGAAAAGCATCCCCACGGCAGGGAATGAGCAAGCCATTGTCACTATGTTTGCCAAAAGGCTGCAACACTCCAATCTTCTTACCAGCATTTTATTCCGTTGACTTTGGAAGGAAAACAAAACAAAAACTAGGGCGAATCCCTAGGGCACATACCTTTCTAGGTCAAACTTTATTTCCCAATACTAACAAGGCTGATACCTCCCCCCATACCTGCCTTGGATTTTAGCTTCATCTCTCCCCAGGGCACAAACTTATGAAGAGTAACCCAACTGCTCATTGTAGAGTCACTTCTGTGCTTGACCTGCTCATGAAAGGATCTTTGTTGAGCCAAGAACTTCAGGACCTCTGTTTTCCCAGCTGCTCTTTCAATAAGAGCCTACACTCTCCCACTCCTCCCCAAGAATGAATGACTCTATCTCCCACCAGGAGGGAAATCTTTTTTCCTGCCTCAATATGCCCTATTCCTTCCTCTTTGTCCCCCAGAGCACCCGAGATCTTTCATGCCTGGCTCTCCATGACCTACAAAGTTCTGAAGTACTGGATTGTATTAAAATGTTGACACAACATAATACAAAAGCAATGACTTCTTTCAACAGCGTATGTACCAAGTGATTAATTTTCTTGAAATCTTAGCTCTCCCGACAATTTCTCCTATTTGAACCTACTAAAAGTCTTAATTTTTACTGGTGATCACTACCAGAAAGTCAGGGAAAAGATGGAACCCCCCAATATCCAAACAATTTCAAGTGATAGAAGTTGAGTATAAAATGTAGCAACATTTAAGGAGTTCTGTTTGACAAATCATGTTTCAGTTGAGGCTTAAAAATATTCAATCAGGGAAGGATATGGAACGATACAGAAGAAGGAATTTATTATAGAAAATGAAACTTACACACTTGTAGGAGCAACTGAGAAAGCAGGGATCTGAAAAATGGAGTTGAAGGAAGAGGGAAAAGTCACAAATGAGTCAGACCTTGTAAGGAGCTCTGAGAGCCAGCATGCCCTACTGCAGCCTGGAACCTCAAAGTCTATGAAAGACTGTTGGCCTTTCCTGCCTCCCAGCTTGGTGAGCAAGACGCAAAGTGTCTGTTCAAAGAGCAAGGGTAACTTCTAACAAGGAAGGTCAGCATTAGGAAGGAGGGAGGACAAACTAAACACACTGACACACCTGCGTCCATCTCTCGCCAGATAGAAGACCATGATCTTTAGAACATGAGGATGGCTGCTCCTCTTCTTCCTCTCAGAACTCACACTACTTCCCTTTTGGCCACCCCCAAACTGGGATTAAATGAGAATGGAAAATCTAAACAACATGATTCCAAACATAAACAACCACACAGCAGAAAAATCTGGCACACTGATATTTAGACTAACCTACCAGACCTCCAACAGTTCCTTAGGTAGCTATAAGTAATTACTCCACCTCAAACTAAAGTTCAAAATGAATGCATCATGTGTCCTAGGCTTCCACCAAACAACATAAACAAATAAAACAAGCTTTATCAAAGTATAGTTTTCAAACAAAATCCACATATATTATGGTATAAAGCATATTTTGTTATTTGTACACAAAAAGCAAACTTTGAGTGTTGCTCAATTTCTCTGATCTCTAAGTTGTCCCACATATTCCACACCATATATATAATATAATATTATGTATTATATAATATAGTATATAATATATATTATAATATATATATATATATATAATGGAGTCATTCATTCTTGGGGAGGAGTGGGAGAGTGCAGGCTCATATATAGTAAGTTTGTGTGTGTGTGTGTGTGTATCTTTCCTCTTGGCCCCATATCCCAGCGATCACTTTCAGAGTGTGATGGAGCAGGGTCTCATCATTGCTCTCCCGCATTAAAGAAATCCCCTCCTACGGGCTGCCACTGTGGCAGAGCATGCAAAGCCACCACCTACAACAACGCCATCCCATATGGGCACTAGTTCGAGTTTCAGCTGCTCCATTTCTGATCCAGCTCCCTGCTAATGTGCCTCGGAAATCAGTAGAAGATGGCCAAAGTGCTTGGACCCCTGCCATTAACATGGGAGACGCAAAGAAGCTCCTGGCTCCTGGCTTCAGACCAGCCCAACTCTGGCCATTACGGCCATTTGGGGAGTGAACTAGCAGATGGAAAATCTCTTTCTGCCTCTGCCTCTCTCACTCTCTCTCTCTCTAACTCTGCCTTTCAAATAAAATAATAAACAAATCTTTAAAAAAAAAAAAAGAAATCCTGTTCTCTCTTGCTATCCTGCCTCCAATCTCACCTTGCTTTCAACCTTCCATTAAACCATAGTAATGTTTCAAACATGTAAAATTCTAATTATTTTACTTATTGTAGTGACTGCTTATCACCTGCCATATAGATCTTCTTTCTTGGTGTGATATACCAGACCCCTCATAGGTATTCTGACCCTCACCTACTGTTTCAGCTTCCTCTTCTACCCTAACCCCAAAACACTGTGACCCAGCTGTTCTGAACTATTCGAAGAACCATAAACATATAATTATTTCATGACTGCTCCATTTTTTAAGACTTCACTTCCTCAATTCTGTCCCCTTACCAACAGTCACCCAGAGAACTCCTGCTTATTTTTTTTTAAAAATTATTTATTTACTTGAAAGCAGAGTTGAGAGAGAGAGAAAGATCTTCTATCCACTGGTTCACTTCCCAAATGGCCACAACAACCTGGGCTTGACCAGGCCGAAACCAGGAGCCAGGAGCTTCTTCTGGGCTTCCCAAGTGGATATGCAGGTCCAAGGACTTGAGACATCTTCTACTGCTTTCCCAGACACATTAGCCTGGATTTGAATCGAAAGTGGAGCAGATGGGACTCAAACCAGCACCCATATGGGATATCAGTGCTGCAGGCTGTGGATTAACCCAGTGTGCCACAGTGCCAACCCTACTCCTGCTTGTCTTTTAGGATATGGCTCAAATGTGGCCTCTCTTGCAGTGTAGCCCACATCTTCTCACCTTCTTCTGATGCCTGAAGCTGGCCTACATTTTCCTAATGTAGTAGGGTATAATGGGGTGCAGATGACTAAGTGCACAATAAACCTGACTAATCATAGACTTCAGGGTGAGTGAGCCTCATTATGGTTAATGAAACACTACGGTCTCTTAACGCAATGCTTTGCCTCTTTCAAATTCCAGTCAGATAGTGTTTTGCAGCTACTCATGCATGCAAAATATGCTGTTATATTCCACCTATGTTAAGATCAAGCCCACAATTCCCTGCAGCATGTTTCTCAAGAAACTGCACTGACATTTGATATTTAATTAAACAACATCCTGTTATCGGACCTACAACCAGTCTTGGTGATGGGCTGTTTACTGATGACCTCTCTACCTCTAATCCTCTCTGAACTCGCTGGAAACCCTAAAGCTCCTCACCCAGAAAGATGGTAGTTCTTCAGGCATTAGTCTGCTATCTTCCTAATTTATCAATGAAATTATTAGACTTTCTCTTGCCTTTATCTTCAAACCTTGCCCTTGTTATTCTGATTCAGCACCGTAGACAAGGACCAGACTCCCGGTAACACAAAGAGTGGACAGCACTTGATTTGTTGTCCTGGATCTGCTGGCTTAAATGCTGGTTTTCCCTACTGGATTGTGAGCTCTTCAAGTTCCAGATCATAGCTCATTCATTTTTGTAGTGCAAAACATGAACACTTCCCTGGCACATGGTAGGGACTCAATAAACATTTGTTTAAAAAAAATTAATTGATGTATTATGAGATCTGACATGTTTAAATATTTTATTCCATGTTTATAGTTGCTTCCACACAAATTATGATTCCCATAAAATATAGGTCTATATATACAAAAATTGATTTATTTGGAGGTAATCCAATAAATGTAGGCCAAATATTGAAATTCAGTCTAAATCTTGAAACGGCTCTAAATCATATGACATCATTGATCAGATTAATAAGATTATTTCTAAATCTCAACTTCACTGGTGCTGTTTAAACATACTTTTGATCTGCCATAGAATACAGAACAACAAAGGGAACATCTGGTTTTTCTTAACTTTAGAGTGACAAATCCATGTGTTAACAGTAGCTATGGGAGGGCCAACAGTGCTTGATAACTGCCCTAGTGCAGGGAACTCAGACCAAAACAGATGACCAGACATTTCAGGGGAAGCTTTAAAAAGATGTCTTTTGTAATTCAGGTTATACATTCCTTGAAAGTTCCTTCAGTATAAGCATGAAAGTTTGCAATAATTTGATCAGATCTGACAGTTTTGTCTACAGGTTGGTTGCATTGGCCTCCGGAGGGTAGTTTGGTTGGATTTTGCTGGCTCTTGTAAAGTGGGAATGTTTATAATAGGCCAATGAGCTGGAAGTCCTAAGCAGTTTGCATCACTGCTAGCTTTCTGAGCATGACCTTTGGTCACAGTTTGTGCTCTTATTTTTTAAATTCTTCAACAACAAACCAAGGTTAATCCAGAGTTACTGCCATTTCTTGTATGTGTTTTAAACATGCATTAATAGTAATTACGCTTAGATACTCAGGTTGTTAAAGCTTGAACTCTGGCCAATGAAAAAGTGTTGCAAACTGTTTTAATATAAGCATCTTTATTATATTTTAGAATTTATTAAAGTGTAATAGTTTCAGGGATACTAACCAAACCTTTCAAACATTCTATGATTTTTCTATGCCACAAGGACCTATATAGTCCCCCCAAAAATATTGTTTTGTGGCCATTTTTAACAGCATAATTTACTTTGAACTCACCAAACACATATACTTGAGGTGATTATTAAATCATTCACATTGAAGTAGAAAAAAATTTTTATTGAAGCCAGAGTTGTGGTATAGTGGGTTAAGCTGCCACTTGGGACACTGGCATCCCATATCAGAGCGCCCATTTCCCAGCTGCTCAGCTTTCCATCCAGTTCCCTGCCACAGCACCTAGGAAGGCAGGAGAAGATGGCCCAAGTACTTGGGGCCCTGTCACCCATGTGGGAGACCAGGATGGAGTTCCAGGCTCCTAGCTTCAGGCCAGCCCAGCCTTAGTTATTGTAGCCATTTGTGGAGTGAACCAGATGGAAGAGCTCGCTTGCTCTCTCTTGCTCTCACTCTGCCTTTCAAATAAATAAATCTTTTTAAAAAATATTTTTATCATATTTGGACAAGGCAGTGATTAGTAAGATCCAAACAGCGAAATTTTTCTTTCTCTGTGAGGTCTGTTTGATATAATTGCTCTAAATAGACTTGTTTCAGCCAAATTTCAGGTGATACTTAATATTTTCAAATCATTTTCAACAGACTTTAGAATTATTTTTGTAGATGAGGACTCTGATTGACAGGGATCAAGAGCCAAAGTACCTATTGAGTCAGCAGTAAGACGTGCAATGGTAGTCATTACATGCTTTCATGGATGCTTTTTTTTAAAGGCTATCCATAAACAAATGCTGATCAATGTAGGAAACACATTGATTTTCATGGCTGCATTCTTTCCCAAGATAGGCTAATCCATTTGCCCAAGTTTAAATTAACCAATGAAATGGATAAGCTAATTGGGAAATAAGGCTATACTTTGCTGTATAAAAAAATGAAATTTCTCCCTCAAAATGCCTTCACCACTTTACCACAAGGTAAAAAAAAAAAAAGAAAAGAAAAGAAAAAAAAAAACAGAAAAAGAAGATTAGGAAGGGTAGGCAAAGGAAGGAGTAAGGAATGAAAGGGAAGAACAGGGAGGGAGGGAGGGAGGAAGGGACTGGGAGAATAAATGGGTAAGGCTGGGGTTGGTGCTGTGGCATAGCGGGTGAAGCCACCACCTGCTGTCGCTCCCCCTCTTCGTGGAGGAGCAACACAGGACCCTGCGCTGTTCTTTTGTCTGCTCGGCCCTCCCCGGGTTTGCTGCTGGTTCTTCCCGGGTTGGCTACTATCCCTTCCACCTCCGTGGAAGGGCAGTTCCCCCTGGCCACATTCCCCACTTCCGCAGGGGAGCGGCACACCGCCGGCCGGCTCTTCTCGGGGGCTGCACAGGTGTTCCTTCAGCTAGATGTTCCCCATAGATGTTCCTGGTGCATGCCGTCTCTCTCCTCCTTTATAGTCCTCCTCTGCCAATCCTAACTCTGCTGCCCACACGCCGAGTACGCTGCTCTCCTCCAATCAGGAGCAAGTCCTACAGTTTATCAGTTGAACTGGAGGCAGCTGTGCGGAAGCTGTTTACTTCTTTCCCAACGCCACATTGTGGGAGAGCAGATGCATAGAATAAGTCTTAATTCGAGTAACTTAGTCTAGTCCGGATTGCTCCCCACACCTGCAGTGCTGGCATCCCACGTGGGCATTGGTTCAAATCCCGGCTACTCCACTTTTTACCCAGCTCTCTTGCTATGGCCTGGGAAAGCAGTAGAAGATGGCCCAAGTCCTTGGGCGCCTGCACCCGTGTGGGAGACTGGAAAAAGCTCCTGTCTCATGCCTTTGGGTCAGCACAGTTCCTGCCATTGTGGCCATCTGGGGATGGCAGAATCCTCTCTCTTCTCTCTCTTCATTCCTCATCTTCTGAAGACACTGACTGTTCCAGCGGCCCCTCTCAGGAATCTGACTCTGTCATCTAGTGCTTTTCCTTTTCTATCACATTCCCTAGGTCTCCAAAGGAGAGCACAAAGGTTGTGAAGACAGAAATACAGAAGCAAGCATCCTGGGTCCTCTTCACATCCCAGACGTCTTGGCCCTGTGTTCTTCCAGCCCACCATCTGGGCCACCCTAACTGCCCAGGACCCTTGCTTCTACATGTGCAATGTTTTACTTACAGGCAATGTAGCAGGTATCAGTCCCCAAGGATCAAGCAAGCAGAGGGGTGGCCATTCTTTAAGCTGTAGTTGACTCTGCAGAGAGAGAAGAAAGGAAAATGAGAGAAAGCCTTAAATTCTTCTGCTCCAACAGAGCAGCTTAAGTGACTACCTCATTCATCATAGGACAGAGGCAGTTTATAATCACTGGTAATAAGATGTGCAGTTTTTCTGAAGATAGGCCAGCTGTGTGACCTTGGATAAGTTACATGATCTCTTTGAGCCTTTTTTTCAAGAGAATGATACCTATTCTAGATTTTTCTTTTTAGGATTTATTTATTTATTTGAAAGGCAAAGCTACAGAGAGAGATGGAGAGACAGAAAGAGATCCTCCATCAGCTGGATCACTCCCTAAATGGCTCCAACAGCCAGGCTGGGTTCAGGCTGAAGCAAGGAGACAGATCTCTATGCTGGTCTCCTACATGGGTACTTGTACCATCTTCAGCCTCCTTCGCAGGCACATTCATAGGTAGCTGGATCAGATCCAGAGCAGTCTGGACCCGAACTGGTGTTCCCATACGGAATGTTGGTGTCATAGCAGTAGCTTAATCAGCTATGCCACAGCACCAATCCCCTATTCTGGATTTATTATGAAGTCATAAGCAGAAATCCAAACACATGATGGACAATGGCAGACATTTAGTAAATGAGACCTAAATAGAGGAAGCCTTTGCCTGATTTTAGGAGAGAGGCAATAAGGTAGATGTGAAAATGGACCAAATCACTAACAAAATTGCAGCACCCTGTAGGAGATGGTAATTTACCTTTAATTTCCTCCCCACGGTTTGCTAGGTCTCTGATTAAAATTATGATACTTGTAGCTTGTAGCCTAGCAGTCTTGTACTTCTCCTCAATACTGAATATGCTCAGTCATATTTTTAGATATTTTAACATTGAGTATTTATTTTTAGAGCGCTCAACCACAAGCAAATGACCAATACCAATCAACATAAAAGCAGCTCTTGTTACAAATGCCTGACCCTTGGTGGCTGGCATTTCCATTCTTGAAGGCAAGGTTTCCTAAAGTGTGGCGTCTATAAAATTGTAAGAAATTGGCACTGAAGATGTTAAGAGGGGGAGAAAAGCATTCCATGGATAATTAAGTTTGGGAAATGGTAAGGTAAGTGAAGTTAAGAAGGGTTTGTTTTTAGTTTGTTCTTTTACGTGCATTTTCAAAATTTTGTGATTTTTTTTTTTTTTTTTTTTTGGACAGGCAGAGTAGACAGTGAGAGAGAGAGAGAGAAAGGTCTTCCTTTGCCATTGGTTCACCTCTCAATGGCCGCTGTGGCCGGTGCACTGTGCTGATCTGAAGGCAGGAGCCAGGTGCTTCTCCTGGTCTCCCATGCAGGTGCAGAGCCCAAGCACTTGGGCCATCCTCCACTGCACTCCCGGGCCACAGCAGAGAGCTGGACTGAAAGAGGAGCGACCGGTACAGAATCTGGCGCCCTGACCAGGACTAGAACCCGGTGTGCCGGCGCCGCAGGCGGAGGATTAGCCTATTGAGCCGCAGCACTGGCCTGTGATTCTTTTTTTTTTATAAAGATTTATTTATTTATTTGAAAGGCAGAGTTATATATAGAGAGAGGCAGAGGCAGAGAGAAAGAGAGAGAGAGAGAGATTTTTCCATCCACTAATTCATTCCCCAGTGGCTGCAACAACCAGGGCTGGTCCAGGCAGAAGCCAGGAGCTTCATCCTGGTCTCCCACATGTGTGCAGGGGCCGAAGTACTTGGGACATCTTCTGCTGCTTTCCCAGGCACTTTACCAGGGAACTAGATTGGAAGTGGAGCAGCTGAGACATGAACCAGCGCCCATATGGGATTCCAGCGCTGCAAGCGGTGACTTAACACATTGTTTCACAGCACTGGCCCCAGAAAATTTGCAATTCTAAGGTGCTTAACATATTCTACAAAGCTCATAGGAATCCCACATTTCCAAATTCTGACTGCCCACAGAAATGACATAAGCAATCATCACCTGAATTATTCTACTGGCTTTTTGTGGAGACACTTTCTGTAGGCACAATAACAGGTATATTAGGGAATGAAAAACTTAAGGTAATGCTTACAAGCCCTGCTGCCTTCAGGAGACAGTGATGTCAAGAGCAGAAGTGAGTTGGAAACGACGCAAGAGAAGATATAGGCTGATGACAAATCGTAGAACCCATGTTCTACCTACCACGATTCCCATGCTTCAAAAATACTTTATAGGCCCATGTATGTCTGTGGTGGGCCCTACTCACCCCAGCTGCTGGCACCTATTCTAAGAAGATGGCTTTTATTTCAAAGACAGTACCGTGAAAACAAGTTTACAGAGTACCTTCAAAGATCCAAATTTTAATTGCATGGAAGGGAGAGCAGAAAGGAAGTGACCTGTCTAGGGCAGCAGGTGGCTGTTTCTCTCTCTTGACCACAACTACCATTAGACCCATCTCAAAGTTAGTACCAGGAATCCTGTTTGTAGTTTAACACTGTGTGTTACTCACCAGTGTGTAGGAAGGATAGCTCATGCCTTTTGACCACTTACATGTTACTAGACATTATTCCATGCACTTTAATCATTTAATCCTCGCAATTACTATTTTTAATTAAAGACGTATAATTTATTTGAAAGGCAGAGTTACAGAGAGGCAGAGGCAGAGAGAAAAAGGAAGAGAGAGGGAGAGAGAGAGAGAGAGAGAGATCGATCTTCCCGTGGGGAGCAACTGGGAGCAACTCGGACTAGACTAAGTTACTGGAATTAAGACTTATTCTATGCAGCTGCTCTCCCACAATATGGCGCTGGGAGAGGAGGAAACAGCTTCTACACCGCTGCCTCCAGTTCAACCAATAAACAGCAGGACCTGCTCCTGATTGGAGGAGAGCAGTGTACTCGGCGTGTGGGTAGCAGAGTTGGGATTGGTGGAAGAGGACTATAAAGGAGGAGAGAGACAACATGCACCAGGAACATCTATCTGAAGGAACACCTGAGGGGACACCTGTGGGAACACCTGTGCAGCCCCCGAGAGAGCCGGCCGGCGGTATGCCGCTCCCCCGCGGAAGTGGGGAAAGTGGCAGGGGGAACCGCCCTTCCACGGAGGTGGAAGGGTCGGTAGCCAACCCGGGAAGAACCAGCAGCAAACCCGGGGAGGGCCGAGCAGACAAAAGAACAGCGCAGGGTCCTGTGTCGTTCCTCCACGAAGACGGGGAACGACATCTTCCATCTGCTGGTTCACTCCTCAAATGGCCACAATGGCTGGGGTGATGCCAGGCTGAAATCAGGAGCCAGGAGTTTCTTCTGGATCTCCCACTTAGGTGCAGGGGCCCAAGCACTTGGGCCATCTTCTGCTGCTTTTCTGGGCCCTTAGCAGGGAGTTGGCTGGGAAGCAGAAAAGCCCGGTCTCAAACCCACATCCATGGGGGATACAAGAGTCATAGGCAGCAGCTTAACTCATTATTCCATAACAGCAGCCTCAATGACTATTATCCCATTTTACAGATGAGATGCCACGTTTAAGCCACTGGCAGGTAGTGACATAGCTAGCAAGAGGCGGAGCTGAGATCAAAATCCACCAAAAAGGGAAAGGGTGGCATTAACTTCCTAGGCACTGCCTGTTAGGAACTAAACCCTTTCCCTGAAAGCCCCATCAGAGTTCAGTTCACACCTTCTTTCCAGAATTACATCACATGCCCATGCCTGGCTGCAAAGGAGTCTGGGAAAGCAAATATTTCTGTTTTCCAGCCCCAAGAGAGCAGGCAGAGAAGGGAAAATCTGGTTGGGAACAGGTGCTGGGTTAGCCAGCCAACAGTGACAGCCACAGTGGTTTGGTTTGGTTAGGAAAATACCAACAGAACTTCATCATACAAGTTAACCTTTCTCCACCCAAGGAAAGTTAACAGCAACAGGTTTGCTGCAAAACCAAAATAGAATTCTAGAGCCCTATTACAGTTTTTAATGTCTGTTTCCATCCATATCTTTAAAAAATGTGAAATTACCTCTAACCCTTTTTTGGATCAAATCTATTTAGACAGTGTGTAAACATTATTAGACATCCACAAACTCAGATACTTTAAAAAAATTTTATTATTTATTTGCTCTCATTCAATATTTGAAAGGCAGAATGACAGAGAAAGAGGAAAATCTTCTGTCTGCTAGTTAATGCCTGAAACAGCCACACATCGGTCAGGTCAAAGGCAAAACCCCATCTTGGTCTGCCAGCAGTGGCCCAAGTACTTGGGCCATCATCCACCACGTCCCAGGATGTACCAGCAGGAAGGTGGACCAAAAGTAGAGTAGACAGCACTAAAATCAGGCTCTCCAATGTGGGATGCTGCTGTCCCAAGGGTCAGCCTAACCCACTGCACCCCAACATTTGCCCAAACTCAGACTTTTAATTATGCTATTCTTAGCCTTTATAAAATATTAGCTTTTTACAATTAATAAATCAAAACAGCAATTTTCAATAGTGTGTAAACTGGATTGAAATGTTTCAGCCACAAGAAACTTAGAAAACTTCAGTTCTAAAAATATAGAATAGATTGTTTGCATTTATAATCTATTTGATTTTCCAGTTTGCATTGGCTTTTCTGGGTCTTTCTACAACTTTAATTGTAATTTTTTTCTTTTATATTTTTGTCACAGCACTCAAACTCAGAAAACCTGTTAAGGCAACTACATAATTCGATGTAAAAATCCAGTTAACATATTGCTATGGAAACCAGGAAATAGAAACAGCACTCTAATTATTCCTTTAGACAACTGTGGCTAAGTGTGTGAATGTGTGTGTGTGTGTATGTGTGTAAATCCACTTAGGCACCTTTTATTGAAAGCTGTTACTGGACTCCAAATCTCTAATTGATCTGTCCATAAATAGGCCCAGGACCCTACCACCAGCAAATCAGCATTTCAGTATGAACTGTAGCCATTATTAAATCATGCCATGTGGGCTGTGTTTAGTTGGGCGCGCCTGGCTGAGTAAGGCCTTGAGGACTGCTGTGGAAAACACCTGACCAGCACTTAAGAGCTGGGTTCCAGCTTCGCCTTTTACTAGCCAGCTGCGTGACCCTTCTAGGGACTCTTAGGGACTCAGTTTCTTCATCTGCCAAATGGTTTAGTGCTGAAACCTAATAATGTCACTGGGGCTTTCCTTTCCAATTACAGTGGAGAATCATGAGGTGACCACCTTTAAGGACTGAACTTGCTCTGTGTTGTTTCTGGTGAAATGCCTGGCCCATAGTAAGCTCTCGGAAAACAACTATTCCTACCATATTTTTCCATTTTTCATTCTGTAGTAAATAGTATCTGCAGATTGACTGCTATCTTGTCCCATGACTGTCAAGTATTAACAGATCCATGTCTGATAATATATTGCCGTTTATTGAATAGGCCCTTCTCGGAGCTGTAAAGAACTCGACGCGGTTCCTTAGACCCTATTACCTTTATGCTCTTACTTACGAAAAGGTCCGTATCAATTTTTATATGCGAAATACTTTAAAAATACTAATTAGTGAGCCCTCATAATTCCTAATAAATTACCCCCTCAACAATTCACCAGGGTCTCAACATTTTTTTTTAAATAAGATTTCAACAAACAAGAATTAAAACTTTTCTTCTGTTTTTGCTTGGTTAATTATCCTGCTTCCGGTTATAAAAAAAAATTTAAACAACCTGAAGTCTCCTCAGGGTTACACTCCTCTGTTCTTCCTTGCGGAAACTCGGGTTATTCTAGGAGAGGATAATCGTTGCGTAACGAAATCATTGGGACAATTCGTCCGTCCACTCCTACCACCGTCTCTGACAATGAGCGCCTTGTTTCTGCGGTGCTTCGCGCTCGCTCGCCGCGGGCGTGGGGGAGGCTGAGCGCCGAGCCGCGTGCGCTGCCCGCGGCCCGCGCGGGGTACGCCGAGTGTGCGCGCCCGGCGGCCCGCGGCCCGCGAGCGCCAGGAGGGGGAGACTCGGTCCCGCTCCTCTGCGGCTGTGCAAAGTTCGGAGCGCCACAGCCAGGGCAGGAGAGACAGCGCGCAGCCGGGGCGACGAAACTTCGCCACCTAGAAAGTTTCACCTTGTCGAGGGCGGGGGCGGGGCGGAGGAAACGCGACCCCCGCGGGGCCAGGCGCGGCGCGCGGGCGGCAGGAAGGGCGAGGGCCAATTTCCCTCTCTGGGTGGTGCCACTCCCCACCTCAGCGGTCCTCTGCCGGCGGGCAGCGGGCGACGCGGACGGACAGACACGTGCTGAGGCGGGCGCGCGGGCCAGCGCCTGGGTCCGGCCGCCTCCCGCTGCCCCCCGCCTGGACGCGCCCGGGGCGCGCGCGCCGGTACCCGGCTGAGTCACGGCCGGGGCAGCGCGCGGGTGGGAAGGGGCGGAGGGAGCGCACTCCGCGGGCAGGCGGGCAGGCGGGCGGGGCGCTCGGCTGGGCTGGGCTCGGCCCGGCCGCAGGTGACCCGGAGGCCCTCGCCGCCCGCAGCGCCTCGGAGCGCTTTGTGACCAGATGCGGAGCCGGGCGGAGGGCGCGAGCCAGATGCGGGGCGACAGCTGACTCGCTGCAGGCAGGAGGGGAGGCGCGGAGCGCGCGGGTCGCTCCCCGCGCCGCCGACTTCTCCTCGGCTGGTTCCTGGGCACCGCAAGGTAAAACTATAACCCGCACCCCACCCTTGGCCCCAGCGCTTCTGCTTTCTTTGTTCCCCTAACACTGGTGTTCCGGTGGGCAAGACCACGGGGGTGGGCGAGAGTTGCGGGGCTTCAGAAACTGAAGGGAGTGGCCCGCGGGGCGGTGGAACGGACTGGGGCTTGGCGTCTGGTGGGGTTGTTGTTGACCGCCACCTGTGTGACTCAGGGGCTACGGGGCGCCCGGGCAGTGGGTGCTGCCCGACTGGGAGGGCCCCGCAAGTTTAAGGCTGGGGTCTGATTCAGCCCTTTCAAAAGGGAGCCGGTCACCGTGTCCCCGGGTGATGCAGCTTGCGAGGCTTGAACCAAGCCATTTCCTTATTCCCAAGCCTGCTTTTCTCTGTATTGTTGGGGTGGGGGGTGGGGGGCCCTTCCCCCGGGCAGGTGTTGGTGGGACTTCTGAATTCCTCATTGCTGACAGACACAGGGCTTGTGATCCATCATTTTCGGCGTACCTTGTCTTTTTTTTTTTTTTTTTTTTTTTTTTTTTTTTTTTTTTTGCTAGGGCTCTGGCGGAGGACATCTGTCTTAATAGGTGAAATAGATTATAACTAACCAGAGGTCAGCAGTCTGGCTAGTGCTGGTGCTGACCCAATCATTAAAGCACCGGGGAAAGTACTTTCCGGACTATCGCCTGGGCAGAATTTACTCCCAAGAATGGTCTCACCTTTTGTGTTTTAAAAGAGGCATCTGCTAATTTGGCACTTGAAGAGGGTTCCAGTGGCTCCCGCATGAATAGCTAGCTGCCCCGTGTATTTTACCTTATCACAGTTTTATGTTCAAAGGAGCCCTCAAGCAGAATGAAATATTGTCAACTCTCTTAGGCAAAATAATCAAGATACTTTAATTGCCAGGTTAAGATGCTCGATGAATGTGAGAGGATTGTAAAATCTGACGGGGAGAGAGTATGAACCGTCTGGACCCTCTCCTGAATTTTAAGATTGTTCACATTTTGTAGCACTGGGTGGAGGTTTCTTCTGTCACTTCCATCAGCCAGACACATGCACATTGCCATGCAAATGGATTCAGAAAAACATTATTTGCCTTTACAGCTAGACTATTATAGCTGACTAATGAATTTTTTCTGCATTAGGATGATCTGAAAATGAGGTACATCATGTTTTTCTGTGCTGCTGGGACATAAATGGTGCTTTTATGTAAGCAGTGTTAAGTGGTGTTTGGGTTATTTACAGGTATATGGCTTTCCTTTTTAGCTGGGCTTTGTTTTGAACATATTAACTTCCATAGTGGAACAGAAGTAAGGTACTGGTCCAACCATTGCAAGTCTGTGCTGGATTCAGAATTCATTCTTTTTGACCTGCCCAAATAACACGGGTGAAATTTATATCATTCATAAGAAATTTCTGTAGTACTGAAAATATGTCTGATTGCCTGTAAAATATACTGGTGTTTAGAAAATTCTGTTCAGTTTTCAAACTGAACAGTGCATAAGCCTGCATTACTTAAATATATTTTGCTTTTAACATGATGGAACTTATGGCATAAAGAGGGTGTTCTGCCAATGACTGCTTTTTCAAAGATTGCTTTGTCCCTGATACGTCTTGGGGGTGGGGGTGGGTTCTACGTGCTTTCAGAGTTAGTGGATAAGGTTTATCTGATGAAAATGTGCCAGGTTAACCATAGCCAGTCGATAGGAAAGCTCATAACTGGTGTTTTCACTACTTTTAACCTTCACAATAAGATAAATGACACTTTTCTACACAGAAGACCCCTCATTTATAAATTCCTTTTAAGCCTATGTGAACATGTGCCCAACATTAATCTTGAAAATTTTTTAGAAATTTGTTTTAATGAAGTCTAGACTAAGAAATACACTTCAAAAATCAATGCCCTTAGCTTGCTAAAAAGAATAGTTCAAAATAGCATTAGTCTTATTGCAGACCTATATAGTAGCCTCAAATAAGTTTTTTTTTTTTTTTTTTTTTCAAATGTGGCCATCTAGGGGAAAAAAAAGAGTAACTCAAAAGGGCCACGCACTTCTCAGGACATACACTTTGTCTAAGTGGTTGCACCCAGGCTTAGAGGTTACTCCTGAAGAGGCACAGCTCCTTACATGCGGCTCCTCCCTTCCGTACCCCTTGCTCCTTAGCCCTTCTTTGGCTGGGTCAGAGCTGCTTCCAAGCCTTCTGTGCCCTCATTTTTCCAAATCAGTTTCCTAGTTTCTTCATTGGAATGAGGCTCACTGAATCTGCCCAGAGCTGTGTACTCTTTTTCCCTTCCCTAAGATTTTCCTTGGTGAGCTGTATTTGTTCATGGGATACCCACTTTCCCAGTCACACTCCCTCAAGGGGAGAAAACACATGCCGAAGCTCCTGGGCTAGGAAGGCAATCTCCTTTTCCTGGCAGGCGTATGTTGAAACAGGTGTGCTTGACACACAGCCCTCAGGGCAGAGTTTCTTCCTGGGCTTTGCTCAGTGCAAAATCAAGTCACCTGTGAGGACTCAGTGGTAGGCACACTGACTCGTGTCAGCTTAGGGTTATTTTGATTTTGTGTTCCCGGTGGTCCCTAACTTACCAAGCTTGACCCATGTGGGCTTCACCTAAAATAACTAAGAATTCAGCATTGAGCATCATGGGTGCCAGGTGGTAACAAAACTTTTACTTTAAAAAAGAAGAAATGAACTTTATCCTTGAAGAGTTTAAAGTCTTGATATGCAGACAAGTGTCACACATACAAAATGGAACCAAATTCATAATTATTCAGAGGATATCCCGCAAGAAAGACAACTTGAGAAATCTCCCCTTTTGCTATTAAATAATGGAATTTTTATTTTAAATCAAAAGAGTACAACTTAAAGACCTTAATATTTTGAGATTGCTTCTGTGTATGCCATCTCTCTGATGCTACTACAGATTTACAAGCTGGACAAGGCTGGTAGAACTATCTTTGAAATCCCATGTTACAGACTGGGAAACTGTGAGCTTGAACCTGGCTCCAGCCTTCTCTCCAGCACCATGCACCTCTCCCCAGTGCCTGTGAAGCTTAAAGACTACAAAGAGGCATTTTCCACTGAGGGAGAGGTAGGGATCTTAAATTAGTGATAAAAAATGAATGTAACATTTCTAGTCCCAGGCGTTTTTCTCACCTTCTCTCTCCAGTTCTCTCTTTATCTTCTTGTAGTAAGGCATTCCAAGAAAAGGCTTCATTCATATGTGTGGGGCATTCTGCTCCTGTTATCAGATCAAGAGCTGTGAGTAATTTTGTAATCTGGCCTTCTATCACAAAGCCCATTCTCAGATATCTCTTCAGCTGTGTTAAACAGTGTAATATAGCCCCCTTGGGTTTTGTTTCAATAAAAACATCCAGTAAAATCTGAATACTCTGTTTTTCAAGGGACAAAATGAAGAAAGTGTTTTTATAAGCTGTAAAATGTAATTGAGAGAAAAATCACACATGTGGCATGTGTAGCAGGAGGTGTGAGCACAGTGAAATAAAAAACAGTTGACTTTGTAATCACACACCCAGGTATGTGTTACTTCTTTCTTGATTGTGTAAATTTGTGCAAGTATCCTTATGCAGGTTACTCCTGTTGATTTTAATTTCTGTTATAAATTATGTAACTGGGAGGAATTCATTCTTGTATTCTATAGCACAAGGGTAGCTGTAGTGTGCAGCAATTTATAATATATTTCAGATTAGCTGCAGAAAAATCCAGAGGTTCCCAGCACATAAAAATAATAAATGTTTGAGGAGATGGAATGATAATCATCCTGATTTAACCGCTACACATTGTATACATGTATCAAATCATTATACTACACACCAGAAACATATATGTATATAAAATATGTCAAATAAACAAAATTGTGTAGCTTTGGGCTCTAAGAAGTTGTGTAAGACCCATGAGCCAAATAATTTATATAATGAGTGAAAGAAATTGAAAATGTATGTCTCTGAATACAATAAGAGATAGCAATTGCAAAATTGGTTAGAGAATCACAGGTTTTTGTGAAAGGCAGATTCCTGTACTCCAAGAATGTGATTGAGGATTTAGTCATTCATTCAGGATAGTTTGTTCAACGCCTACCAGGCATAGATCTCAACTCTGACGTGGCAGTAGACAGTGAAACAGACCAATATCTCTGACTTTATGATGGCTTGGTTCTATTGCGGCAGACAAACTATAAAGAAATATGTAAATAAAATGTATTGTACATATATTGGGTAACACTAAGAGTTGCAAGGAAGAATAAAGCTGTGAAGGTGAGTAAAGACTATTAAGAATACAAGAAGCTGGTTAGAGAGGGAGAAGTGTTTGAAAAAATCAGTAGTGAGGTCAAGGAAGGTCTCACTTCAAAGTTGACTGTTGCGCCAAGACCTGAAAGACATGAGGGAATGAGCAGTGTGGCTCCCAGGAGCACTCTTTGGGAGTACCATTGCCATTCTGTTTTCTTTCTGGAATTGTACAGTGTGCAGTTTGCACAGCTATCCACAGAATCCCTGGTTTTTAGGGAAGTTCCTGCCATAGCTAGCTACAGTTCAAAGTTAAACACAGAAGGGTAGTCCACACCCCTTGTTTTAAGGGGCATGGACGAGGATCTGTAGTATTTTCCTACGTTGCTTGGTCCCATCTTCACCTCCATCCTCTGTGAAAGATATTGCTCCACTGGTACAACTTTTCTTGTTTTCCATACTGTGAACCTGGCCCCATTTGATTTGCTGAGGGGAATACCCTTGGCCTTTGTCATTGATCCCTCTGTAGAGTGGAGAGACTACAAAGGAGAGGACCTCTGATGGTGTGCAGCCTTCCTCTGCTGTACACTTTTTTCTTTCCTTCTCTTTTCTTTTTCCTCTCCACTGTTAAGCTACTGTACTGGGTTTTCTTCCTTCCCTCGTATGTCCTATAAATATCCTATAGAAGGATTTGCAAATAGGTAATTTAAATGAAACTAACCATTTCTCTAAGGACTTGACCAACTGCTTGGAAAATGCCCGACCCAAGAGAAGAATCTGGCATCATCAGTGTTGCCATAGGATCCAGTGCATGGCATGGACCCATGTGGTGGCTATCAGTCAGTCTCAAGAGAAGCTAGAAATCTGTCCGTTTTAAAAGGTTGACTCAATGTCTTCAAAACACTATACAGAGAAAGAAAGTCTCTGAGCCAGATTTGGCTCCTGGTGGTCCCAGTTGCATTCCCACCCTGGCTGTGTTAGCAGCATGAATGGCCCTGGAGCCTCAGGACCACCTGCCTCTACAAAATATTCTATTTTCTAGAATTCTCCATTTCCCTCTGGAAAAGCAAGTGATTTAAGAAAGAAAATGGATATCATGCTCTTCATTGCCTTTCGGCACATTTCTTTTTTCTCTAGACTCATCAACTCACCTATTTTGGATAGAGCTATTTATATTTCTACACTAAAGGATAATCTAGCTATTTCATTCTTAAGCTGAAGTAATCATTTTCTAAAACCTGAATGCCTCATAAATTTCATTTCCAAGTTCTGTCATTCAGGATATACTGTCCCTGTGGAATTCTGGCTCTTCCTTCTTTTGGATCTGCCTGAAATTCATATCTGCCTGAACTCCACCTGTTAATTCCCCTGCCGTGGAAATCCAAAAGTTTCACTGCCTTATTGGTTTCAAGGACCTTTCAAAAGCAATCAGGGCCGGTGCCGCAGCTCACTAGGCTAATCCTCCACCTAGCGGCGCCGGCATACTGGGTTCTAGTCCCGGTCGGGGTGCCGGATTCTGTCCCAGTTGCCCCTCTTCCAGGCCAGCTCTATGCTGTGGCCCGGGAGTGCAGTGGAGGATGGCCCAAGTGCTTGGGCCCTGCACCCGCATGGGAAACCAGGAGAAACACCTGGTTCCTGGCTTCAGACCAGCGCAGTGCACCGGCCAAAGCACCATTTTCAACAGAAAAAGACCTATCTCTCTCTGTCTCTCTCACTGTCCACTCTGCCTGTCAAAAAAAAAACAGATCACTGTTGCAATCTATTTTTCCAAAGGAATAAAAGCTCTTACATTGGTTGTGCACTAACTTGTTTCCTTTAGTCCTAAAAACTCAGTGAAATGCCCAGGCCAGCAAGCTTCCAGAAGGCCATTGTGTTAAAAAGGAAGATTATGTGTACTGTATTTCTTCCTACAATTTTAAATGCAAATACAGTGATATATGAAATCATGTGCATATTCAGATCAGTGGCATTTTCCTGTTTTGAAATGGTCTTATATTCTCTGATTGTTGGAAATCTGAGGGAGCACCTAGAATTTCAGATCCAATTTTGATGTATGTTAAAAAATTTTTTAAAAATAAGTAACTTGCAGAATTAGAAATTACTCCAACTGTTTAGTAAAACCATGGAAGACTTCTCACTTTTAATACCTTCTTAACAACATTGAAACAACATTTAAAGCTGGAAACCTTTGAAATAACATCATCCTCTCAAGTCAGAGAAAGAGAGAGGTGTAGTAATTTGTTTGGCAAAGGTAGGTTTCTTCCTTTGGGGCCTGATCATGGGAGAAGGGAAAGCCCAACCAAATTGCAGGGCCATAAGACAACTCTAACTAGCTTTAAAATAAGTTTTGGCTATGCTTGGGAACAGAATGCGATCAAACCAGCACATTCACTCTTAAATTTTAAACCTAAGAGTCTTTTAAGGGAAATTTAATCCATGTGTTTTGATTCAATGACTTTTTTTTTTTTTTTTTGACAGGCAGAGTGGACAGTGAGAGAGAGAGAGAAAGGTCTTCCTTTTGCCGTTGGTTCACTCTCCAATGGCCGCCGCAGCCGGCGCACTGCGGCCGGCGCACCGCGCTGATTCGATGGCAGGAGCCAAGTACTTATCCTGGTCTCCCATGGGGTGCAGGGTCCAACGACTTGGGCCATCCTCCACTGCACCCCCTGGCCACAGCAGAGAGCTGGCCTGGAAGAGGGGCAACCGGGACAGATTCCGTCGCCCCGACTGGGACTAGAACCGGTGTGCCGGTGCCGCAAGGCGGAGGATTAGCCTAGTGAGCTGCAGCGCCGGCCGATTCAATGACTTTTAAGCCATTACACGTAAACTGTATGTCACTCTAAGTTCTTTGATCTTTAAGAAATCTTTGACACTATGTAAGGCCCTTTTTGTTCCAGGAAAAAAGGAAGTTGGTTTTTGCTAAGGATCAGTAAACAGCATCTTCAGAAATCCCAGTTAGTCTAAAATCCTGGAACTGTGATGAGATGGATGCTCGAATACATAATAACACATTTCCTGATGTAATGTGGAAAATATAAGTTCATTTAAAGACCTTGTTTACCAGTGGTACTCACTTGTAATCCTTTCTAACACCATGGAAATGATTTTGACATAACTCCTTTTTGTATTGTAACATAAATTCCAAATGTCTATCATTTTGTCTTAGCACACAGTAGGTACTCAGTATTTTATTGAATGTTAAATGAATGACTTTTTCTTCTGCTCAGAACCTTCTAGCTAATGTCAGTCTTTCTTTTCAATATCAATATCCATCTGTCATGTCTTGGAATGAGATCTATTCTGAGCTAGTGACCTGGTTCGACAAATTTTAAAAATAAGCCATCTAACTAAATATATGACATTTATTGAAATTCATTTTGTATGTGAAGCAACTGCCTTGCACAGAGTGCTGAAAATAGGAAGGAATTTCTAGGCTAATTTGATTAAATATTCAGTTGTTACCATATGCTTTCTGAAAATTGATTTTCCCCTCTTTTACTATTCCTGTCATCCTTCTTCCCACCTTGACATGCTTACTGATTGAAAGCTAAGCACAGAAAAGGGCAGGTGGCTTATATCTATAAGCAAGAAAAGCAAGTTCATACAGGCTCAGAAAATGCAATGTTGTAATCATACATTGTCTTAATATAGGAGAGAGAGGGGTTTACCCGACAATAATAGTGGTGTTGGATTTTGCTCCGAATTACATGGATGACACATCTTTGAACTCTATTGTGTGGAGAAAAGCCCCTTCTTACTGTAGTTAGATTTCCTGTTTGTGAGCGTGCATTTTCTGGTAACTAGACTTCCCATATGGACTCAACACAAATATGTAGCTTTAAACGCAATTGAAATGCACAGGATTAGAGTCCTGGCTGCTTTGGAAATAGTACCTCCTTGGCGCTAAAAGGAAGTAGCACTTAGAAGAAGGTGTAATATGGAAACATAGGTGTTGAGAGCTTTCTTTGATAACATATTGTAGATTTTTCATTGACCATCACATTTTAGCCTCAGAAAAACATCCCTGATTTAAAACAAAACAAAAAAAAAAGTGGTATTTTAATGTGACATGTAAGGTGGTAACAGAATTTGGCTATTTCTTATATCTTGTGGAAGTGGGGGAGGAAAAAGAAAAATTGTGTCATTATGGTCTTGAAATACAGATTCTCCTAGGTTAACATGAAGGTTTACTGAATATATACATCATCATTAAAGTTTGTTTTGACATTTAATTCTAGGTAACACCATATTTATATGGTTTAAACATACCTGTTTTTCCCCAGTGGTTGATCAGTTGGTCAGTAATCTTAGATCAATGTTTTTGCACACATTCGTTTCCATTAAAAGATTTCCCAACCTAATAAATGAACTTGTGTTTGTACATTTGGAAAAATGTAGTTCAATTTAAGAAATTTTTTTGTAACAGCTCTCAAGCCACAGATGTAGGAAATACTGGTAGATAGAGCAGAGAAAACCAAGAGGTATACTGCTGGGGCATTGGATCAATGCAGTAAGCAGAGGAAAGGTGGTGGATCCATCACATGGTCATGGTCATGGGTGTGCTTTAAGTCATGAAGAGCATGTCCCAACAGAAGTCAGGTTGCCTTCTTTCTAAGTGAAAAAGAAACAGGTCACACTGGGGAATGCAGGGATACTCATAGGAGAATGGTAGGCTACGTGGTAAACAAATCTAGACTTGCATTGTGTGTGTATTGTATGTTTTGATTCTGGGAGAAGATGCTATCTCTCCATTACTAAATCGAACCCCTTAATCCGCCCTACACTAGGTTGCCAGTGAGAATGGCAGGAATACATATGAGAAGCGGAGCTTTTATTCTGAGTGTTGGTGGCATGTCAGCTACTTTTAAACACTAAATAAAATTCCATCTTCTTAGAGAAAATCACAATGTTAAAGAAAAACCAGACAAATTTATAAACATTTTATCCCATCTCCAGGAGTAAAATATCCCATTATAATGCATAAATTATTGTTGGGCCCAAAAGTTGTGGTCCAAAAAACCATATCCATCATCATTCTGTATTAGGATATTATCTGCTGTGGACTCCTGTTGAATACCCCTGCATATGCTATCTGAGACCATTCCTTTGAGACTTGACTATACAAAGTTCATGCTAAAGTGTATGTAGGAATTACATTTCATTTTCTAAACACAAACTCGGGTAGTGGTTTAAAGATCTGAGGTAAGCCCATATCAGGAACAGCCTTCTTCTTCCTCTTTTTGCTTCTCTGAGTCTTAGGTGAGCAGCTGTCACTTGTCAGTCTCACTTGCAGGCAGAATGCCACTTGCTCCAGCCATTGGCTGCACCATCCAGAGTGAGCCTGTGGTCTGACCACTATCTGGTATAGACAGAGACACAAACAAATAGAATCATTTGGGACTTAAATGAACCCTTGAGCCCAAAATATGACCTTAGCTATTGTGGTTTTTTTTTTTTAATGTTTAAAATGGTAGAAATCAGGAAGCAAACAAAGCAAAGACTTTTGACAGGGAAAAATGCTTCCTCCCAACAGAAATGAATATGCATTTTAGAGTTTTTAAAAATTCCCTTTCTGTCTTGTCAAAATTAAAAGACTTCTAAATTTTATTTCAGCCTCACTAACACATTCTTGGATTGTTCATTGAAATCTGTACGTAAAGGCCTAGTGATTTTAAATATTCTGCTGGTCTTCAAAGAGTTTAACAACAACAAAGAAAATTGTTCTTTAAATCAGCAGAAAAGTACAGATAAAACCCCAGACAGTTTCATTAATGACAATGAAAGGTGACAGCCCTTGAATCCATAAGTTGATTAATTACTTTCTAAATGTTATTAAAGGTTTTAAATGAATAACTAGACTAATATTCAAGATCAAGACTCCCTCACAATTCCTAAATGGGTTTTAATTTTCGGAGCCAGGTGATCATTATAGCTGATTTATTTATTTAACATCTTTGGACTGTTGGCTTTATTGCAAAGAGCAGAGTATCTGTTTCAATATGTTTTCTTTGCCCTGAAGTTATTCCTTGCAGATTTCACTAATACTAGTTTTGAAACAAAAATAATCAAATGCTGGCATTTCCTCTTAATAAAGACCCACCGATCTGATGAATTATCTAAACATTACAAGGAATTTACTACAGAGGTCATAATTACATAATCATTTACTTCCCAGACTTGCCTGCTGAATGTGTAGACATTCAATGACAACAGCCATTGTACATTAGGATAAATATTACTTCCAAGTGAACTTTTGTTCTTATTTTGGTCATTTCCTATTTTGACCAGTCCGTAGCACCTGCTTCTCTCAAAGTCCATTGGGAGACCCAGATAAGTAATTGACAACAGCACATGATTAAGACTAGAAAAGGGGAGGACAGGTTTAATGTATAAGCACATGAGAGAGTTCCTAATCTTACCAGAGGGTGAAAGAAGCATCAGAGAAAGCTTCCCAGAAGAAATGTTACCTGAGATGAGACTTGAGGAGAGTAAGCATTATCCAAGGAAAGTGAGGGCAAGAGTGTTCCATAAAGAGGGGTTATATATGCTGAATCTCTGTTCTGGAGATCACATGGCTTGCTTCAAGAACTCAAAGAGAGCACGATGGCTACAGCCCCGATTTCTAGTGGAACAGTGGAGAAAGGCACCACTGGGGAGCTGGGCAGGAGCTGACTCATGCACAACTTTTAAGCTCTGCTAAGGAGTTGACCTCTTACTTTGTCAAAGAAGCAACATGATCAGATTGTCAGTTCAGAAAATTATCTCTGGTATACTTGGGAAGAGATTATTAGCAATAACAGATTATTAATAACAACAAAAATCATTCTTTAAATCACCAGAAAAGTACAGATAAAACCCCAGTTCCATTAATGATAATGCAAGGTGACAGCTCTTGAATCTAAGTCAGCTAAGAAATTGTTGTAGTAATCAAAGCAAGAAGTGACACCACCCTCATACTCTGGGAATGGGAGCAGATGGACATTTAAAACCCCTGTAGCTGGGAGTCAGGGATAACGTCTGGAAATGTGGGAATGTTAGCACAGTGTGGGAGAGCAGACTTCCTGGGAGTAGATGGAGGTGCCAGAGGAGACCCAACTTCATCTCTGCCTCATTCTTCCCCTCCTCCCCAGACCATGAGCTTTGGTGACCCCAGTGCTCAGTCCTCATCTTCTGAATCTCTGTACTCCTTTCCTTGGTGGTCTCTTCAAATCTGATGGCTTTCATGCCATCTATATGCTGAAAACCTCTTCATGTAAGTCGCTAGCCCAGACTTTTCTCCTTAACTCCAGGACTTGAACATCTAACTACATACCCAACGTCCCCATTTAGATTCCCCCAAAATATCTCAAACATGTACAAAACTAAGTGCCTGCCTTTCTCCTTTCCCCATCAAACTCATGGTGTTCTCAAGCCCACTGATTGGTCTACCCATCAGTTTATCCATCTTAGTAACTAGCAGAGTCATTCTCCAAGTTACAAAGGCCAAATTCCTTGGACTGTTCTTGATTCCTTCTTCTTCTCTCTCACATCTCATACCCAAATCCATCAGCCAGTCCTGCTAACTCTGTCTTCAAAATGTAACCAGAATTCAGCCACTTATCCTACCCTCTCCTCCCTTGCCTGGGGCACCCCCTTTTCCGCCTGGACTGCCCAGCAGCCTCCCCAAGGGCCTTACTGCCCCACATGTGCTCCATACTGTGGGAAGCAACTCGGACTAGACTAAGTTACTGGAATTAAGACTTATTCTATGCATCTGCTCTCCCACGATATGGCGCTGGGGAGGAGTAAACAGCTTCTACACAGCTGCCTCCAGTTCAACCAATAAACTGTAGGACCTGCTCCTGATTGGAGGAGAGCAGCGTACTCGGCGTGTGGGTAGCAGAGTTGGGATTGGTGGAAGAGGACTATAAAGGAGGAGAGAGACAACATGCACCAGGAACATCTGAGGGAACATCTATCTGAAGGAACACCTGTGCAGCCCCCGAGAGAGCCGGCCGGCGGTGTGCCGCTCCCCCGCGGAAGTGGGGAATGTGGCAGGGGGAACCGCCCTTCCACGGAGGTGGAAGGGTCGGTAGCCAACCCGGGAAGAACCAGCAGCAAACCCGGGGAGGGCCGAGCAGACAAAAGAACAGCGCAGGGTCCTGTGTCGTTCCTCCACGAAGAGGGGGAGTGACACATACTACCCCTGCCACCAGCACTCATCTCCCACACGTGGTCAGGGTGATTCCGTTCAAACATAATCCCTTGCTCCTTTGCTTAACACCTTGCACTGATTCTCCATTTCCCTCCTGATTTCACAGAGGTCCACAGGGTCCTATAAGCTCTGATTCTTTGCCTGATTTTATCTCCTGGTTGCTGCTGATCCCTTTGCTGTGTGCCTTCAGCACTGTAGGCATGCTCTCAGTTTCTTCCTTCTTGCCTCTGCCCAGAAGTCTCCAATGGCTGGGATCACCACTCCTTCAACTCCTGCATCAAAAACTACAAACCTTTCCCTCAGGCTTTCCTCCAGGAAATCCTGGTCCCCAAACCTGCTGTTTGTTTCTCCCAACACTTATCCACTCCCAATCCTCCAGATGATTGACTGAGTTATGTGTAGTAATCATTGTCTGCACCCCATTGCCAGAAAGCACATGTCCCCAGAGCAGCAAGTTTTGTTTTATTTACAGGTGTAGTCCATGTATCCAGCACATTGTAGGGTCTCAATAAATAGTTGGCAAATTTAGTCTTCAATAGCTGTTGGTTAGACAAAACTGATGTTGGGGAGACAGATTTCCAGGCTCTTCTGCAGATAGACATGAAGAACAGATCTAGAACTCTTCATTTTGCTGTGAGTTTTCATCCTTCACTGCCTGGACAGAGCAGCAACATTTTGTTGTGTCTTCTGACCTGTAACTGCTTCCCACTACAACTTTCTCGCCACCCTGCCACCAAAGTGGTCTAGCATACACTTACAATGCATCGTGTGTGTGTGTGTGTGTGTGTCTACTGATTTGCCTGAATGCTGCCAGTGAATCCCCACCTACAGACAGACCCCTCAAAGAGATAGATGAGACTTTTTGTGATGGCTCTTCCTGTCTTCATCCTAGCCTTCCAGTTTCATTCACTTCCAGCCTAGCCCACATAGCCTTTCATCTAATTGCAGCTTCCTGGACAATCGTACACAGTCTCCCTACGGTAACTGTGTGTGAATCCTGTCTACAGTACCTGTCCCTTGCCTCAGATGCACCTGAGAAACTCCACATTATCCTGCAAAACCCAGCTCAAGTACTACCCCTGTTGGAAATCTGCCCTCCTCTCTGTAATCCACATAACTCCCCCAGTGCACACATCCTACCGTGCAGTCTGTGAGCATGGTAGATGGAGCTAGGAACTCATACTCAATGAGGAACATCTATATTGTTGAAAAATAGATTGTATTTTTTATTATCATACCTCTCCTGTCTTTCCGTTTCTTTCCCTCAACACATGTGCTTCCTACACACACACATTCTGCCCTCAATTTTTATTTTCCTTGAATTGATCAGTATATAAATGCAATAATGAGCACACTTGTTTTTAAGTTCTCATAACCTTTTGGTTTATTGATTTGTCACAGATCCAGAATGTTTACAATGTTTTAGAAATTGGATTCTGCACTTACTTTCTGTACTCTATTTTTACAAGGATCAGTTTGCCTGGCATTCTCTACTCATTTGGAAGTATTTCAGATTTTTGTAGAAGTTTTGTTTGGTTCTTTATTGTCTGATGACATATTGAACTCAACATAATGCTATTTATGTTTTTATTCTTCTTCCAAAACTGTTAGATTCGTGTTATGTTCACCCAGGAAATTCACATCTATGCAAAATAAGGACAGGTGTGGCTGTTCCTTCCATTCACAGCATTCCCGTGTTTGCTGACAGTTCTTTTCTACTTTGTCTCAATTAAAAAAATGTCATATACTGACAAAATTCACCTTGAAAAAGAGACCCTAGTTCATTCCAGTGCCAAAGAATCCACCTGCTAATGCCGACTTCCAAAAGAAGTTCTCAGCTGTGAGCAAAAGAAAATTCAGAACTAAGTGAAAACAGCGACACAAGGAAAGTCTCACCTCAATCAGACAGTGCATGTTTCTGGAGTAGAACCTGGCCTGTGGCATCCACTTGCCTTTCCCTTGTCTCTTTCCCTGGATGCTGATTTCTCTTTTATGTGACAGCCACCGTGACAAGCCGGAGGAGGCCAGTTGGTGCTCACCACCTGCATTCCTCCACAGCCATTTGGGTTCTGCCTTAGATGACACTCCAGAAGATTGATCCATGCTATCAGCCCAATCCTAAGCACAGTTTCCCCATTTGGAGTTGCAGCTTGCCTTATGCCAAGGACATTTGCAAACACTGAGGGAGGGAATGTCTGATTCATTAGTGAGTAATGGGCCAGCTTCCTCTCCAACTGGTCTCCCTTCAGTGGTTCACATTCTGACTGCTCTGCTGGGTTCATCCCATCCAAACCTTGTATTTGAGTGTGACTGGAAAAGGTTGCTAGGCTTAATTCTGTTTTAACTTACATACTTAGAAAGATGTTTCTCAAATGTGATTTGCAGATTTATGGTATTCAGTGTTTCTGGATTAAATGAACAAAATCTGGTACCATTTCCACACCATCTGAATTATAAAATCATATCCATCCATTAGGCTGAAAAATATGAAAAAATACTTTTATAGGACTTCAAGCATTTTAGCACTTTCTTAACAGTGGGGATGTCCCACCTTCATACTTCGAAGGGCAGTACAATATCCTGACCTTCAACTTATTAACGAGCAAAGGCCTGTCCATTAATTGGGGATCCGAAAGTTCAGTGTATTTTCTGAGCAGTTTTTTAAACAATATGCACAAAGAAAAGAAAAGTGTCCATTTATTCTTCCTTCCCAGAAGTTGAGTACTTTCAACTATTCTTATAAGGACAGAGATGTTTGCTAACAGATTACAAATTTATGAGGGACAATCTTGAGAATATAATGGCATTCCATTCTCTTTATCTTTATTCTTGCCATATCAGAGTTGTACAGTGATCTCAATCATATATTACAACTGGAAAATGCACAGTTGGTTTTTTCTTATGCTATGATTTAGTCATTTTTAACTTTTAAAAAGATTATAAAAAGAAGGATGCAATATTGGATAAGAATTTTAATAAGATAACTATTTATCTCTGCCCAGGAAGCAACATTTGTGCAATAGTCAAGAAACAAAGTTTAGAGCATCTCTGGAAATATTAACTATAACACACACACAAATTATTCTTGTACTTAAGTTTAACTTGTTTTCTCCTATAATCACCTATTTTAAATTTTTATAAGTTATTTTTTATAAATAAATTATTCAAGTCTTGGAATATCCTTTGTGCTACAGAAATTTTAGGTCATGTATGGACAGGCTGCAAAACATACAGTACATTTAGTAAAGAAAACAAAATCTCTATTCCCTTCCACATAGTTATACCTTCACATAGTATTTAAACCATCTGCTGGAACAGGTTACCTTGCTAATCACTTTTAAACCAGCATATTTTAGATATATAGCAGCAAAACCTAAAAAAAAAAATGTTTTGCAATATTTATTTGCTAGAGAAACCTTAAAAAACTATTCTACCCCAACAGATAAATACCCCAAGTCTAATTTTTTCAATCTGAGTTCTGTTGATTAAAAAGGCACTTACTTCTTTATTTTTTTCCTTATGCTAGGATTGTCATGTCAGATAGATTGATGAAACATACCAAAAAAAAATTATCCAGTTTGAAATCCAAATTTAACTAGGCATCTTGTGTCCTTCCATGCTTAATCTCAGTGGGATATGGACTTACTCTTCTCTAAAGAGGTAAAGTAATGGTCCCTATTTGCTTTTCTTTCTTGGTATGAGAGGCCCTTCTGTGACCTTTGTAGAGAAGCACAGATGCCAAGAACTTGAAAAGGGGTTAGAGGAAAACCACAGGATGGCCACAGTGTGGGAAAATAAGACATAACATTATTTCAACTGTAGATAAGAAGACTGAGATAATGAAATAATCACCAGGTATTTGGAGTGGGCTCACCCAGGAGACTATGCCAGCTTCCTCATTTTTGTTGAGGGCATTGAAAACTGGCTAAAACACAACTGAGGGTAATAAACATCCTAGCTACCTTCATAGAATGGTGCAGGGTGTGCTGCACAATTGAACTCCAGTGCCTCTCATAATTCATCTCCAGCCTTCATGGACAACACACAAGATGCACCCATTATTCCCATGTTTTGATGAAAGAAACTGGCACTCAGAGTCCAAAGATGTGAAAAATGATAGTGCCCAGCTTCACACCACATCCAAGTCTTATGACAAAGCCCACACTGTCACTGCTATGCCCCTGCCACATCTGCAGAAGTGTTCATGCACTCTTGGGAAGCATGTTATGAAATATGGTGTCACACAGACTCCCTATAAATACGAAAAACAAGCTTGTCTCACAGGTGTTCTGGAGCACTTAACTGTGATCATACAAAAGAACAGTTGGATGGGCAGACGAATTCTGAGGATTCCCACTGTCCCTCCAACTCACTGTTAGCAATCCCTGTCAGGGTGGTATCTAGCTTCGTTAGAAAGGAGTTTTTAATCCCATGTATTGTTTCCAAGTTCAGGGTGGGCTTTTTTGATGACTACAGTAGCATTATATTAAATCTTTAGACGAAAGAATCAAAAATTCAACAAAGCTTTTTTTTTGGACAGGCAGAGTTAGAGACAGAAAGATCTTCCTTCTGTTAGTTTACCCCCAAATGGCCGCTACAGCCAGCACGTTGCACCAATCCGAAGCCAGGAGCCAGGTACTTCCTCCTGGTCTCCCATGCGGGTACAGAGCCCAAACGCTTGAGCCATCCTCCACTACCTTCCCGGGCCACAGCAGAGAGCTGGCCTGGAAGAGGAGCAACCGGGACAGAATCCAGCGCCCCAACCAGGACTAGAACCCAGGGTGCCAGCGCCGCAGTGGGAGGATTAGCCAAGTGAGCCACAGCGCTGGCCAACAAAGCATGTTTTAAAATTTGCTTTCTCAAGAGCCCAGTAGGTCCATTCACTTTCATTGTGGGCTGCACATTTATTTAGAGTTTATCCTGCTGTTTTTTAATCCGCAGGCTGTAAGCTCTTGGAGGGTAGAAGTTCTCCATATCTAAATAAGCATGTGGCATGCAGTGGATGCTCACAGATATTTGATGAATATTGTGTGTTTGAATATAATATGACTTCATAAGCAGTGAATGTTGATATATATTAAATTTAAATATCATTAGGAGTCTCCTATAGGGATCTTCTTTCCTGAACTTCGTCTTCCTGGACCTACTTTTAATGTTAATGGAAATAATTTAAATGCAAGGCTAAGAGTTTTCCTTAGGATTCACTCTGGCAAGTGTTCCTGCAGATTTAGCCATGACTGTTTTTATGGCTGCAATTTCCTGAATATGAGATCTCGGCCATTCTCCATCATCATAAATCCCATTGGTATACTTAAAAGCACTATTGAAATATTTTCCAATTTTTATATCTTGTCTCTTCACTTAGATACATTATTCCGATCTTGAAATTATGTTATATAAATATTGTAGAAGATTGTGGAATTATATTGTAAGAAAAAAAGATTAGTATACCACCTCAGAAATCTTAACAAATAGGTAGGTTCCCAGATGCAAAGTGAAATATTTATGGTAATTATTCAAGTAGATAAAGAAGCCATCTTTGTCCTAATTTTTTGAATATTTTATGCACTGTTCTTTTTTGTGCACTGACTTTTTTTTAACTCACAGGTTTATAATGTTTTCCACTGGATATTTTTTGCCCAGGGATTTTTCAGGAGCAAAGTATAAAAGAATCATTATGAAACAATTGATGAAAAAAAAAGGAAAAAAGAAATTTTTAAAACATTTATTTTATTTGTTTGAAAGGCAGAGTTACAGAAAGAGTAGAGGAGATAGAAAGTGAGAGATCTTCCATCCTCTGATTCACTCCCCAAATGGCTGCAATAGCCAGGGCTGGACCAGACTGAAGCTAGGAGCCAAGACCTTTTCCGGGTCTTCCACGCAGATGCAGGGCCATCTTCCTCTGCTTTCCTATGTGCGTTAGCAGAGAGATCATAAGTAGAGCAGCTGAGACACAAACCGGTGCCATATGTGACGTCAGCATCATAGGCAGCAGCTTTACTCACTGCACCACAATGCTGGCTCCAGAAAAAAAAATTTTTTACTTCCTTTAACTTAAGGAACGACTAGATACATGGGCCCAGCACCATGGCTCACTTGGTTAATCCTCCGCCTGAGGCGCCGGCATCCCATATGGGTGCCGGGTTCTAGTCCAGGCTGCTCCTCTTCCAGTCCAGCTCTCTGCTGTGGCCCGGGAAGGCAGTGGAGGATGGCCCAAGTGCTTGGGCACCTGTACCCGCGTGGGAGACCAGAAAAACATCTGGCTCCTGGCTTTGGATCGGCGCAGCGCCGGCCAAAGCAGCCATTTCGGGGGTGAACCAATGGAAGGAAGACCTTTCTCTCTGTCTCTCTCGCTGTCTGTTAGTCTACCTTTCAAATAAATAAATAAAATCTTAAAAAAAAAAAAAGGAATGACTAGATACAGATTTGCAAACAATAATATCAGGAAGCTGTCTCTCTCCATGCCTGGCCTCTCCTGCCTCTGGGTCAGTTTCAAGCTCGGGGGGGCTTTCTCCACAGGGTAGCAAAGATGGTCACCAGACACCAGACACCATCCTTGGTGCTTGTGCTCTCTGAAGAAAAGATCTCTCCAAGTATGCATATTAAATCCCCAAAAGACTGATTGGGCTTGCTTTGGTTACATGCTCATCGCTGACCAAGCACTGTGTCAAAGGGAATAGAGCTAGAATAAAGAATAGAGCTGGCATTTTGGCACAGCATGTAGGTCCCCACTTGGGATGCCCAAGCTGGTTTGAGACCCAGCTCCCCCACTTCCAATCCAACTTCTTGATAATGTGCATCCTGGGTGGCAGCAGGTGAGATAATGGTCCAAATACTTGGGTCCCTGTCACCCATGTGGGAGATCTGGCTTCTGGCATTGGCCTAGTCCATACCTAACTGTTGTGGACATTTGGGAAATATACTAGCAGATGTACGATCTCTCTCTTCAAATAAAAAAAGAAATAAATTTTAAAAAGAGAATAGAGTAGAGCTCATTGAAAGGCCAGCCTGGTTTAATTGTGCACCTTGCCTTGAGAGAGGCCCAGTAGGTAGGGGAGTGACATTTTTCAAAAGAGTTGCCAGTGAAAGAAAATCAGTGGGTACTGGTAAAAATGGCTGATTATTGTGGCTTTTGAATAAAAATTATTTCTAAGACATGCAAATAGTTCACAGCAGTTCAATCATATTCATACATTAAAAAGAAATATACTCATGACTGGATTGCATGTTGAGTACCTTTCAGAAAATTCTTTATCCTCTTTGAACTTCAGTTTTGTTTTCTGAAAACACAAGAATAATGTTGATCTTATAATCATGATTAGAAGAGATAATATAACTGACCATGTCTTGTAAACTATGAAGTAAAATCTACATAGTCATAACTTGTTAGGATTTCTTTTTTTCTTTTTTTTACATGCAGAGTGGACAGTGAGAGAGAGACAGAGAAAGGTCTTCCTTTTTCCGTTGGTTCACCCCTCAATGCCCTCTGCGGCCAGCGCACTGCGGCTGGTGCACTGTGTTGATCTAAAGCCAGGAGCCAGATGCTTCCCCTGGTCTCCCATGCAGGTGCAGAGCCCAAGCACTTGGGCAGTCCTCCACTGCACTCCCGGGTCACAGCAGAGAGCTGGCCTGGAAGAGGAGCAACCAGGACAGAATCTGGCACCCCGACTGGGACTAGAACCTGGGGTGCCGGCGCCGCGGGTGGAGGATTAACCTATTGAGCCAAGGCACCTGCCTTTGTTAAGATTTCTAAGAAAATATCCTCCCTTTCTTATTCCCACTCTTATATTTAGTAGGGATCATTTTTCAGTTAAAATTTAAACACCTAAGAATAATTGTGTGTTAATCATAGAGTTCAACCAATAGTACTAGAACAAAACAAAGAGAAAATACTAAAATGGATAAAGTATTACATTGTACATCAACAGTCAGGACAAGAGCTTTTCCTCAAGAAAACAAAGTTATCCATGTCAACATTTATAAACTCTCTTCTCAAAAAACTTCCATTACACCTGTCACGTTTTTTCCTTAGGAATCAACATATATATGCTTTGCAAGATGTTTTTGTTGGTGTTGACAATGATGAAGATGGTGATAGCGTTGACAGGCACCAGCAATTAGTTACTCAGTCAGTACTTGGATAATTAAATGTATTGCTAGGGGGCTGGTGCTGTGGCGCAGCGGGTTAACACCCTGGCCTGAAGCGCCCAGCATCTCATCAGAAGTGGCTGCTCCTCTTCCGATCCAGCTCTCTGCTATGTCCTGGGAAAGCAGTACAAGATGGCCGAAGTCCTTGGACCCTTGCACCCGCATGGGAGACCCAGAGGAAGCTCCTGGCTTCAGATTGACGCAGCTCTGGCCATTGTAGCCAATTGGGGAGTGAACCATCGGATGGAAGATCGATCTCTCTCTCTCTCTCTCTCTCTCTGTGTAACTCTGACTTTCAAATAAATAAATCTTTTAAAAAAATGTATTGCTAGGTTTCTGGGGGATGAGAAAAACAGTGTAACCTAGTTTAATGAGAGGTAGATGGATGGCAAACAGAGCCAACTAGCTGGTTTTAAGGTTAAACTAAGCTGATACACATAGCTAACTGAACAATCTTCTTGAAAGGAAACTCCTCTAAATACCAATAGAATAATGACCAAGGTGCTAGTCAAATAAGCACTCCCAGGAAATATTTTGTCAGTGAGCTTATCTTAACCATCAACTGAAGAGAAATAAAGAAATGTTTTATGGGTGATTCAACTTCACCTGATATATGCACAACATTTTAAGAGAATGAATTAGTCACTGTTTGAATCATCTTTATGTGTTCCTTTTAGTAAGGAACTCAAAGCTGGTTAAATGGCTAACACTGTTTCAGAAAGAAAAAGCAGCAGAAACAGAGAAAACAGACATTCTGTGTCAAAACCCTGATCCAAGCACATCACAAGAATAAATGTATTGACAAAAATATGCCAAAAATAAAAGTATTTCTGGAGTCACTACCAATATAAATATTAAAATTGCTCAGACAGCCAGATCTGGCAGGTTATATAGATGGGAAAGTGAAAGCAATATATGCCAAGTCAGTGGCATTGGAATTAAATGCAATTCTAGGAAAAACAATCTCAGAACTGAGAATTATTAGAATTGGAAAATGCTTTGGAGTTCGTTAGTTCATCCCATAAGTATATTAGTTAATGTTTTTTATAAGATTTATTTATATGAAAGAGTTACATAGAGAAGGAGAAGAAAGTGGGGCAGGGGGTCTCCATCCACTGGTTCACTGCCCACTTGGCCACAATGGCCGGAGCTGCTCCGATCCAAATCCAGGAGCCAGGAGCTTCCTCTGGGTCTCCTACACGGTTGCAGGGGCCCACGGACTTGGGCCATCTTCTACTGCTTTCCCAGGCCTCAGCAGAGAGCCGATTGGAAGTGGAGCAGTGGAGTCTTGAACCTGTGCCCATATGAGATGCTGGCACTGCAGGTGGCGGCTTTACCCGCTACATCACAGTGCCAGCCCCAACTAGTTAATGTATGCTAACATCTCCTCCCCAGTAGGGAAGAACAAAACCCCTGATTTGTAGTGTTTGTCAAATTATATGGTGTAAATACTCCCACCTTAGCTGATTGCAAGCTACCAAGATGAAGTTACTGAATTGGAGGTTGGGAAGAGATGCACGCTACAAAATGTCATGAGCTAGTACCAGCAGACTCTGACACACAACTGGTTCAACTCTGATTTCACAAGTAGGAAAGCAGTTGAGGATAAAAGAGTTGGGTGATTTGTTTTGGGTCATACAACTCATCAACCAAGGTGCGCAGCTTATACCAGATTTTCCCTAATGCTTCATCTTAGAACTGCAAAGGTATTGTGAGGACTGGGCCATTGATTGATTAATGAACCTGTTCCACTCCCCCCTATCCTAGTTAAGGCCACTTTAAGGCTCCATGGACCTTCTGACATCGAGTTTAAACTGTGGTGTGTTTTTGTCTGTCTCCCCTCATCTGAGCTCTCACTGGCCATTGGAAAGTGTTGTCTTGGTCTTTGAATCCTTGTTATTCTGCATGATCTCTGGCACGTTGTAGATGCTCCTAAGTGATGTTTGAGGGCATAAACAATGAGAGAGACCATTTATTGACCTACTGTATGCCATACATTATTTTTAGTGGTTTATGTGCATTAGCCCACGGAATCCTCAGAGTAACCTAACCCACCTAACAAGTGAGGAAGGTCCATGAACCACTCTCATACTTTAGTTGAGTAAACAAAGGCTTAGAGTTACTTGCCCAGGGTCACATAGCAAGTGGATGGATTCTAACTCTGCAATCTCATTGCAGAATCTGTGTACATGACCATTTAGCTGTCACTCAGTTTACTCAGTATCATGAGTCATAGTTTTGCAGCAAATACTTGTACAAGGATTCACTCCCTTCCTTCCGTAGGACATAAGCATTTGTTGGAGATCTAGTCTGGCCAACACACCTTTACTGATGGGGAAGGGCCTTAATTAGAATGATCAAATGTATGGAATATTTTAAGTGCTTAAGTTTTCATATTATCTGTGGTTTAAGAAGAAATCTATATTTTAATTTAAAACCTATCATTTATAGTATGCCCTAGTCCTATTTTTTGATAAAATAAATAAATTCAACCTTTATTTTATTTCTCACTGAAACAATGGCATTACAGTTCACTGTCAGAGGATGAAAAGAAGGTATAGCGGTTGGCATTGTGGCTCGGCGGGTAAGCCGCTGCTTAGGATGCTCATGTATCTGAGTGCTGGTTCAAGTACCTGACTGCTCAGCTTCCCATCCAGCTCCTTGGTCATGTGCCTGGGAAGCAGCAGATCTCCTCTCAAGTACTTGGGCCCCTGCACCCACCTGGGAGACCCATATGAAGTCCCTGGCTCCTGGCTTCAGCCTGACACAGCACCTGACTGTTGTAGTCATTTGGGAAGTAAACCAGTGGATAGAAGATTCATATATTTCTCTCTCTCTCTCTCTCTCTCTCTCTCTCTCTGCCTCTCTGCCTCTCTGCCTCTCTGCCTCTCTGCCTTCCTTCCTTCCCCCCTCCCTCCGCCTTTCAAATAAATACATTTTTTGAAAAGAAGGTGTCCAAGACTAGAATACTAATTGCAGTGGGTTCAGAAGTTTTTCTTTAAACAGAAAAAATGTCCCTTTTTTCTTTGATTATACTTTGCCATCTCATCTAGGGATATTAGGAAAAAAAGCCCATTTGTGTATTGTCTTGAGTTCTAAGTGAGGTCTAGTACAATGAATGATCTATGTACCAGACTTAAGATACAAACTTTATTTTAAGAACATAATTTAATGTAGAACCTCAAATTGTAGAAGATGATCACTTTGAAAGAGCCATCAAAAAGTCTAGAAGCAAAATAATAACCATTTCTCACCCTCCACACTGTTTTTATGTGCATCAAGGAAGATGAAGATTTGTTAGAATTTTTTTTCCTTTTGGCAGCAATGGTTCATTTGTTTTCTTCCTTTGTTATTTTTTCTATAGAAAAATACAATAGTAAGTTATTAAGTTAGTTTTCCCAATTTTAGAAGACAATCACCACTTTGAGGAGAACATTTCATTTTTCATATAATATGTGCAGTTTACATTTGTCTTCTAATAGAACAGCATGTTCTTTTTTTAAAAAAATGTTTAATTTATGTATTTATTTGAAGAGAAAGGGACAGGAAAAGATAGATTTTCCATCCCCAAATGCTTGTAACATCCATTGCCGAGGCAGACCAAAGCCAGAAACCTGGGACTCCATCTTGATTTCCCACATGGATGACAGGAAGCCGAATACTGAGCCATTGCCTGCAGCCTCCCAGGCATATTAGCAGGAAGCTGGATTGGAAGTGTTGGCGGGACACGATTCGAAGCACTCCAGCATGGGCTGTGGGCATCCCAAGTGGTAGCTTGACAATCCCTGACCCAGCAGCTTGTCCTTAATCCTTCTTTTCTTCTATTCCTAATCATTCCCTTCACCATCACCAAAAACTTGCCAGTATATTTCAAAACAATGAAAATTACATATAAAAATAGCAAGTACAGCTCCCTTACATTGATGTACACTCTGTCACAAAGTGCTTTGAGAGGTGAGATCTCTTTTTTATTTTTTATTTTTTTTATTACTTGATGGAGTTATAGACAGAGAGAGACAGAAAGGTCTTCCTTCCATTGGTTCACTCCCCTAATGGCCGCCATGGCTGGTGCTGCGCCGATCTGAAGCCAGGAGCCAGTTGCTTCTTCCTGGTCTCCCATGCGGGTGCAGGCGCCCAAGCACTTGGGCCATCCTCCACTGCCTTCCCGGGCCACAGCAGAGAGCTGGACTGGAAGAGGAGTAACCGGGACTAGAACCCGGCACCCATATGGGATGCCGGCACCTCAGGCAGAGGATTAATCAAGTGAGCTACAGTGCTGGCCCCAAGAGAGGTGAGATCTCTTTTTGACACATGTAGTATGACATGTAGTCATATGAGACTTTAGGGCTGAAACTCCGGTGGATAAATTGACACAAAGCTGGAGAAGAAAAATGGGCCAGAAGCAGAGAACTGATTGTCTAACTCCTGTTGCAGGGCACACTCCCCGATAACTCAGGAAGTTGCATCAGTATTGGGGAAGCATTTAAGAGAACGGATTCCTGTTGGTCAGACATGGAATTGAATTCTGATTCTACCTGTATGACTTTTAGCAAGTTTTCTCATCTAGAAGAGGAGGATAATAATACTTCCTTGTTCACAGGTATATGAAGAGTAAATCAGAGGGCTTGGCAGAATGCCTGGCACATGGTAAGCACTCAATCCATGTTATTGTTACTTGTGTTATTAAATGGTTAGAGTCTCCTCCAGTTCTTCACCCTCTGGATGTTTTGCTTTGCCTTCTGGCCCAACTGTACTTTCCTAGTTTTGCTTATTATTTCAAAGCCTGTATCCTCAATCAGATGCATATCTTGCACTCTTGTCATCATTGTGTCCTTGACCTTCTGCCTTGAGTTTCTTCCGTCTTTCTTGAAAATGAACAGGTGGTCACAACATGTTACATCTTATCCTAAAGGAGCCCTCAGAGCAGTCCTTTCACTCATTTCTTGCTGACCATAGTTTGTATGCCCTGAAATATCTACTCTGAACCTCTTTGTGCACCCTCAAGTCCCTGGTCTGTCCTCTGCACCCATCCCTTTCAGCAGATGATCATGTGCCATAATTTATTTATAAAACATTGAGGTCATATGCCCTGAACTCCAGTGTTCCTGTATCTTCATCTGATTCTCATTCTCTCCTGCTGCCTCAGTCCTGTGACCTCTCTTGTGTTCCAAGGATCTTGGAAATGCCTTTTTTGTTTTTTTCCTTTGGAAAAGCACTGCTAGTAGTTTTATCTTTCATTTGCCTGCTTTGTTTTCTTACTTCCCCAGCCTCAACTGCTTGCTGCTTTCTTGTCCAGATCATTTGCTTTCTACTTTACACAGATTTCTCTGCCTGCTAAGAATTTCATTCCTCATCCTCCTCGAAGATTCAACTCTAGCATCATTCCTCGTCTGCCTGATTCCTATTCCTCTGTATTCCTGTAACTCTGTAAACCCACTGCCTCCACAAGTGATTGTAAGCTTTCCAAGGACAGCACCATGTCTTTATAGACATTGAGTCAATATGAGTAGAAGAAAAGAAAGTCTTGCAAATAAGCACTTGCCCTACATGAAATTATGTTTCCTACAATTTAAGAGTAAACCTCTCTTGATCCTGTTATTATGTTCAATTTGTCTTTTCTTTGGCAAACATCTGACTTCCTCACCACACGTTCCCTTCCTTTTTAATGTCTGACATCACTGCTGAATCTCTAGAAGCTACTTTCTTGAAGGTCAACAAAGAGCTTCCATGTGGACCACGTTCTGCTCCTTGAGACCCTCACCTGGCTTCTGTGATGCAGTGCAGTATTGGCTCTCTTGATGCCCGTCTGACCTAACCTTTCCTGGCTCTTTCATTGGGACCTCAACTGAGTGTATTCTCTAGGGTTCGCTTCATTCACCACCTCTATTCTGTCACCTCATCCTTCCATGAGCATACTCACTCTTGGTTTTAACCATCACCTCTTGGCAAATTTCCATTTCAACTAGTCTCAATTACTCCACTAAACCTGTGTTCTGAATTTTCATTCCTTCTAGTGTGCTGATAGCAAATGCCTGGTACTCATACTTCCACCTGCCACTGTCTCATCAAAGACAGATATCACCTCACCCAAGACTCATCAACCACTTTCCCAGGAAGGGTAGCTTCTCCTCCAAACACTTCCATGTCATCTCTCTTCCTTGGTACACATTCTCTTGTCTGCTCAGAATTCTCACTTTCTACTTATTCCAAGTGCCTCCTTCCTGGTGAATAATGTCAAAGCTGCTAGTCATCCCTGCAGTAGAACATTCACTCATTTAACACCAGCACTTCAAACTCAGGACCATTAAAGCCATGTTTGCCTGCCTTCAGCCTAACTGCCTACTGCTGACTACTCTGATTTTGTGACCTTTCCCCGGATGACTACTCATTTTCTTTGCCTTCTCTTTGGTACTCTACCTTTAGGTGTAAAATACCATTTATGCAAATATGTCTCTCATTGATCCTTTCTTTTCCTTGGGACCACTGCCTAGGCACTGGCCCTATGAGTTCATAATGGGCTATAATAATTCCTGGTCAACTGGTCTTCTGATTGCCAAGTTCTCCCTGTTCAAAGCAACCATGCCTCTAGATCAATCTTGTAGTAAATCTAATATCAATCTTAGAGTAGAAGCTTGGTTCCATGACTCTCCAGTTTAGAGCTCTTCATTACCTCTTAATGGAAGCCCCCATTTAGTAGAATAAAATTATCTTTGATTTTGGAGTCAGAAATATTTAGGATCAAGTTCTAACTACTACACTTAACTATTATGTGACTTTGAACTTCTTTTTTAATTTATTCATTTATTCAACACATACTTAGCATCTACTATGCTCCACGCTCTGTGCTGGGTACCTGGGATATAGTGTTGAAAAAGACATTATCCTTTGCTTTCCTGAACCTCACAGTCCTCATGACATAATGATATTTACCCCATTTCTCATAATCATCATCTCAAGTACAGACCATGTCTCCTTTCCTTGATGCTTATAGCATTTGGTTTATGCTATGCAGGGTATTTTAATGTCATGTGTTATTGATGTAAGCATATTTATATTATCACTTACCCACATCATAGGTTCACTGAAGGCCAGAGGTGGTGTCCCATTTCCCATAGTGCAAGCACCGAGAAGTGCACATGATGATTGCTCAGTGAAAAATGCATGTCGTGTTATAGACTCAAGATTAGTCTTTGGTATATTGATAATATCTACTGTGTTTTTAGAGACCCTGTTTTCCCTGTGAGAATTAAGCTCTTCAAAATAAAAAGCAGGCGGCAGGTAGTTAGCCTATCAGTTAAGATGCCTGCATTCTGTATCAGAATACCTGGATTCTATATTTGGCGCAAGCTCCTGACTCAGTCTTCCTGCTCATGCAGACTTTGAGTGACAGCAGAAATGGCTCAAGTAACTGGATTCCTGCCACCCATTTGGGAGACCTGCCTTGAGTTCCCAGCTCTCTGCTTTAGCCTAGCCCGAGCCCAGCATTGTGGCCATTTGAGGAGTGAACCAGCAGATGGTTCTCTCTGTCTCTCACATAAACACAATTTTAAGAGAAAAAAATAGTTATGTAATTTCTATTCATTCTAAGGCCTCTCCTTCCCAAAGTGTTACCTGATTATAGCCATTGTAAGTAGAAGTCACACTGTTTATATACTGAGCAGCAAATACACTCGTGCTTCCTAATAGAAATATTGTCCATGTGCATACAATGGAATGTCAAAATCATGTTTCTTTTACTAAATGGCTTTTTAACTTGGTAATGAAAAAACAGGTTGTACTTTAATTTTAAAGATTATATTTTATATGTTTTCAGCTTACTCTTTGGGTTCCTGGTGATCTTACATTAAGCATTTGTCTATCTGAAACAATAGGTTAACTATAGCCAAATTCTAACTGTACCTTTCCTCTGCACACCAAATCCTATAAACAGCATGTGATCATATTACTTCTAGAATTTATGATTGTTTTCTTCCAAAAGGAATCTAAATTTAGCCTGGTAATACATGCTCCCAAGGAAACAATGCCTGCTGTGATTTCTAGAATAAATGAATCTGAGCCACAGTTCCTTAACTTGACTAACTGAGAAAGTTTAAATATCAACATAGTCATTAGCCACAGATCTGAAACCACATTAAACAACCAACAAGGAGTTAATAAAGAAATGCACTATGTTTCTTACTTCCTTGGTGAATGAGTCTAACTTAGTTGCTGTATCGTCTTTAATGCAGGTCATTGTTTGAATCTCATAATGGTTCTCTAAAATTACTTGTTCATGGGTTGAATTCTAAAATTAAACTATGTGGAGTCATGTCCAAATGCACAATGCATCTTTATGTGAAACTCGCTGGAGTTTTTTGTTTTGCTTCTATGTAAAAATTCCAGTTAGGAAGCTTTATGTGTGATAGTTTAACCGGGATCATTCTTTCAATTTTTCTCTTCTTTGTTTCTAATGACAACTAAACTGCTCTCGCCTTGAACATGTCTTGGCAGATAAACTTCTCACAATGAAGGCGCCCGCTGTGCTTGCACCTGGCATCCTTGTGCTCCTGTTTACCTTGGTGCCGAGGAGCCATGGGGAGTGTAAAGAGGCACTGGTGAAGTCCGAGATGAATGTGAACATGAAGTATCAGCTTCCCAACTTCACCGCTGAAACGCCCATCCAGAACGTCCTTCTGCACCAGCATCACGTCTACCTCGGTGCCATCAACCACATCTACGTTTTAAATGACAAAGACCTTCAGAAGGTTGCTGAATACACGACCGGGCCCGTGCTGGAACACCCGGACTGTTTGCCGTGTCAGGACTGCAGCAGCAAAGCCAATTCCTCAGGTGCTGTTTGGAAAGATAACATCAACCTGGCTCTGCTTGTTGACAAGTACTATGATGACCAACTCATTAGCTGTGGCAGCGTCAACAGAGGGACCTGCCAGCGACACGTCCTCCCACCTGATAATCCTGCTGACATACAGTCGGGGGTTTACTGTATGTTCTCCCCACAGGCAGATGAAGAGCCTGGCCAGTGTCCTGACTGCGTGGTGAGCCCCCTGGGAGCCAAAGTTCTCCTATCCAAAAAGCAGCGCTTCATCTACTTCTTTGTGGGCAATACCATAAATTCTTCTTACCTTCCAGATCACTCATTGCATTCGATATCAGTGAGAAGGCTGAAGGAAACACAGGATGGTTTTAAGTTTCTGACGGATCAGTCCTATATTGATGTCCTACCCGAGTTCCGAGATTCCTACCCCATTAAGTATGTCCACGCTTTTGAAAGCAACCATTTTATTTACTTCCTGACGGTCCAAAAGGAAACTCTAGATGCTCAGACTTTCCACACAAGAATCATCAGGTTCTGTTCCAAGGACTCCGGCTTGCATTCCTACATGGAAATGCCTCTGGAGTGTATTCTCACGGAGAAGAGGAGGAAGAGAGCCACCAGGGAGGAAGTGTTTAATATCCTTCAGGCTGCATATGTCAGTAAGCCTGGGGCCCATCTTGCTAGGCAGATTGGAGCCACCCCGAATGATGACATTCTCTATGGGGTGTTCGCCCAGAGCAAACCAGATTCCGCTGAACCCATGAATCGATCTGCCGTCTGTGCATTCCCTATCAAATATATCAATGAATTCTTCAACAAGATCGTCAACAAAAACAACGTGAAATGTCTCCAGCATTTTTATGGACCCAATCATGAGCACTGCTTCAATAGGGTAAGTCACACAGATTCCCCACTTACTAGGTATGAGACTTAAAACAGCATAAGTATTGATCTAGAAAAGAGTGTCAGGAGTGTTGTTTGTGCTTGGTAAATGGTCTTTGTCCAAAATATTTGCAGATTCTGTCCAAGAAAACTTAGAAATTGCATCTTCATTTATAATTAAAATTGTATCTTTAAAAATTAATGTGGTAGCTAAAAGATACTTTTACAGTTTGAATTTAAATATTTGCAAAACTTCAGATTATTAAAGTTGTTTATCATAAAAGCTTTAGTAGATCTTATCAAATTTATATTGGTTTTAACACAACAGAATTTCTGTAAAACAAAATTAATGAGATCCTTTTGCAGTCTCTACAACATTTAGAAGATGCTCAACTTAATTTGTGGGATCTTTAAATTTATTTATTTATTAATTAATTTATTATTTGAAAGACTGAGAGGCAGAGAGAGATCACCCATCCTCTGGTTTATTCCCCAAATACCCACAACACCTGGGGCTGGGCCAGGCCACAACCAAGAGCCAGGAACTCAATACAGGTCTCCCATGTGGGTGGCAGGGACTCTCTACTTGAGCCATCACCTGTTGTCTCCTGGGGATACACATTAACAGGAAGCTGGAATTGAGAGCAGAGTGGGAACCTGAACCCAGGAACTCAGATACGGCATGCAAGTATCCCAAGTGGTATCTTAACCACAGGCACTCACGCTAGTTTGTGGGTTTTAAAGGCATTTTCCTTATGAGACCAAATTCTCTCTCACTGATAGACAAATGATTATTCAGTATTCTTGACATTAATTAAAGAGACTTTATTTAAAATATATATTTTCAGAAGATATGTGTGTATTATATATATTCTAAAATATTGTTAAATAAAACTTTTTAAATGAGGTAATGTTTTTCTCCAAATATCTTGAAAAAATAGGGTCTGGAGTTGTAGCACAGTGGGTTAAGCTGCTGCCTTTGATATTGGCATCCCATATGAGCACTGGTTGGAGTCCAGGCTGCTCTACTTCCATTCATGTCCCTGATAATATGCCTGGGAAGGCAATTGAAGATGGCCCAAGTGCTTGAGCACCTGCCACCCACCCACATGGGAGATCTAAATGAAGTTCCAGGTTCCTGGCTTCAGCCTGGCCCAGTGCCAGCAGTTGCAGCCATTTGGGGAGTGAACCAGCAGATGGAAGATCTCTTTCTGTCTCTCCCTCTCTCTGTAACTCTGCCTTTCAAATAAATAAATAAATATTTTAAAAAGAAAATAAAGAGAGAAGGAAATGTTTCCTTCCTCCCAAATCCTTCCTTTGAGTCTTGACTTTAATCATAGGGTTCCTTCTTTAATATTTGTGTATCTATCACATTCTAGGTTGGTACTTTTACTGGTTGGTATTTGGAATTATAAATATTTTTGATAAATTATGATTTGTACTTGATAATAAGTGGAATTTTTGTGAAGATATAGGGAAATTCTTGGTGCTGTGATTTAAATATAATAGAAGCTACTAGCTATTCTGAGAAGATCTATCCTGAGAGTCATTTAATCACCTGGTACTGGAGGAGCAGCACCAATGTAGGAGTCAGTTGTAGCCTGAAGCTTACTTGTCCTGGACCCAGATTGGGTATAAGGACCTGAGTAAGCTTCCGAACCTAATGATGACTCATAGTTATAACAGAATGAACAAATAGTCTCAAGTCTCAGTTAACTCCAGCAGTTTTCAAGGCTATGCTTGTGAGCAGAAAGAACATTGACTATGTCCTTGACACATGAAAGTATATAATTTGTTAAGAGTACCAAGGGCATATGAATTTAGCAACTTTGGGTTGACTTTTTCTGAAATGTCTGGGCTACTTCCCTAGCCCAGACATTTATGGAAATGCTTGGTACCTTTTTTTATGAAGCTAGGAAAATAATTCTGAGTAAATCAGTTCATCTTTTGGAGAACTAAAGACACAATTTCTCTTTTCTCCATCCAAAGACTATGAATATATGTAACATACATATACACATATCTCAGCTAAGACTTCTTTCCTCTGCACATGCTTAAATGATACGTTGTAGATTTGGGAAGCTATAATGGAATTCCTCATGAAGCTACCCCTTTTCTTTTCTAGAAAGTACAAAAGAATGAAAGGAGGCAAAAGGACTTTCATAAACCTAGAATTAGAAAATAAAACTGTAGTATTAATAGCATTATGGAGAGAACATTTTTTCCTGCGTCCAATGAGTTGCTTCAGAAACATAAACCTATAACAGGTCTAATGGAAGTCCCTAGGGCCTCCAGGGCACATGACTTGGCTGTTTAAACCTTGCTCTGTTAAAAATATGAGAGACTTGACTTTACAACAATACATTGGTATCTTATCTCATTGTTTTATTTTGTACATTTCAGCCCCTAGATGTAAAAGTATTTATGGAGTCTAGAAATTGTCAAAACACATCTGAACTTTATCCTACCCCTTGACTTGTTTAGTGTTCTAAGGGGAGCAAAAAGGCAGGATTATACAATGAAATGTAGGTCAGTTTTATCACCTAGGAAAAATGCCCAAAATGCACTAACCACACCTGAAACCATTATCACTCCCATTGCAGAAATTTCTGTGGGAAACAGGATGGAACTTGCCAGTATAGTCTTCTAACAAGGAAAGCTAACTTCTGCATTGGCCACATTCCATAAAGACAAATACCTCCAAGCCTCCTTTATTTAATTGCCTGTTTATCTTCTTGGGTTACTTATGACAAATTTCTTCTAAAAATGGGACTACACAATTCTTTTTTTTTTATACTCAGTCCACAAGAAAGACCTGAGATCATTCCAATAATCAGCATATAATCATTTCCCAGCTTCATCTTACAATGAAGGCACCTGGAGCCATTTGTCACACAAACACAATTGATTTACAAGATCAAACTTGCTTGGAAATTCTAAGCAATGAGATGATTTCATTTTATCTTGGCAAATCTATTTGGCAAGATAGCAGTTGACCCTTCTATTAGTTTCTTGGAACTGAGTTTTTATTTTGGCACAATGTGTAGTGATAGATATGCATGTTGTAGTTTTGTTATTAACAGCACTAATGTTGTATGGAAGGACTCGGGTGTGCTCTATGCACAAGGTTAAGGAAGCTGCAGCAGTTACTTCCATTTAGACCTCCCTGTCTTTGATGTGCATGCAGTCACACAATGAATTTCCTGACCCTCATGGAGTTCCTTACCATGTACAGAATACATTTCCATCACAGGATTGGACAAAGAGAGTGGCAGAAAAGGCCACTTTTGCATTCTAGGGGTACAGCCAGTATATCAAACCTCATTTGCTTACTTAATGATCACATACAGTGTTGCAGTTCTGAGTCTCACATGCTATAAAATGTGATGCAAACTCTGCACATGCATCTTCTTATAGTGACGACCTCACAAAAGCCTTCTTTTGAGTTCATCTGATAATTCCCAGAAACACATCTTTACCCATGAGGTATTTATGCATCAGAACTCTCAGTCTCCACATATGATTCTATTTCTGAAAACTTATTCCAATTCACAGGTGGCCATTCACGAAATACCAATGCCTTTATTGTATTAGTTGGTCTATAAGAATATATTCTTGATATTTACATGTAGCCATTTCTGTATTGTTTCTGAAAGTGATTCTTAAGGGACTGTTACAGGGAGTTCCAATACTTAGAACTATGAAACTATACAAGGAAAAAAAAGAGAAGCTATACAAGAGGACTTCAAAAAAGGTCATGGAAGCATGTATATTATCAAAAAACTATGCATGAATATGAAAAAAACTTTTTCACCAAAGTAAATGTATTAATTCCATTTTTCTAAATCCATCTTAAGTATCTTTCCTCCCTTTTTTTGTTACTCATCAATGAACCTCCATAAGCATCCTAAACTAGTATTGGTGGAAATTGTTTTAGACTGATGCATATTGTGGGGAGCAACTCGGACTAGACTAAGTTACTGGAATTAAGACTTATTCTATACATCTGCTCTCCCACAATATGGCGCTGAGAAGGGAGAAACAGCTTCTACACAGCTGCCTCCAGTTCAACCAATAAACTGTAGGACCTGCTCCTGATTGGAGGAGAGCAGCGTACTCGGCGTGTGGGTAGCAGAGTTGGGATTGGCAGAAGAGGACTATAAAGGAGGAGAGAGACAACATGCACCAGGAACATCCACCTGAGGAACACCTGTGCAGCCCCCGAGAGAGCCGGTCAGCGGTATGCCGCTCCCCTGCGGAAGTGGGGAAAGTGGCTAGGGGGAACCGCCCTTCCACGGAGGTGGAAGGGACAGTAGCCAACCCGGGAAGAACCAGCAGCAAACCCGGGGAGGGCCAAGCAGACAAAAGAACAGCGCAGGGTCCTGTGTTGCTCCTCCACGAAGACGGGGAGCGACACATATTACCTAAATAGCACATTAATATTTGAAATAAATATTGAGAAATAACACCCATAATATGGAAACTTGGTGAAGACCCAAATCTGGGGAGGAAAGACCTTACCTTCTATTGGAGGATAAAATCTAATAAAAATCCAGTCAATATGCTTTAAGTTAACTGACATTTCAAATAGTCTCCTGTAAGAGACTTATTAACATGGTGTTTCCAGGAAAAAACTAGAATCAGTATACATTGGCCAAGTCACAAGTGAGAATCAATATTGAACAAAATTCTTTTTTTAGTCCCCAAATCAGCAAAGGTCCAGTTCCTTACATTATCATGTATTTACCTAAAGAAGTAGCATAATGCATTTTGAAAAAAAATTTAATGAATGTTAAAGTTGAAAAAGGATTCCCCACCTGGTGGCAGAGATAGGAGCTCTGAGAGGGCAGCGGGAGCAGGGAATTCGGCTAACAGTTATCTATGACTGCAGTTCTAGAGCTGCCGTTGGATGGTAGTACTGGTAAAGCCAGCCCCAGCCCTCCACCATTAACCAGAATTTCTCCACCAACATTGACCTGCTTAACCAACCTTGCAGCTGCTTCTCCAAGGCAATTAGGAAGCAATTGCAAAGGCAATTAGGAAGCCCTCAGCCAGTTGGAGGGCATCAGGACATCTGCAGGGAAAAACTGGAGATGACAGCATCTAGGAGAAAATGTGCAACTTAGGGTCATTCCTGGCTTCAGATTCTAAGCTGGCCCATTTACATACAGGTTGTTTGCTTGGGTGAGAAGTTTAAACTCTCAGGTGTTTAAGCCATGGTTTCCTCATTTTAAATTTCTTTTTATTTATTATTTTTGCCAGGCAGAGTTAGAGAGAGACAGAGAGAGAGCTATAGACAGTGAGAGAGAGACAGAGAGAAAGGTCTTCCTTCTGTTGGTTCACTCCCCTAATGGCCACCAATCCGAAGCCAGGAGCCGGGTACTTCCTCCCGGTCACCCATGCGGGTGCAGGGACCCAAGCACTTGGGCCATCCTCCACTGCCCTCCCGGGCCACAGCAGAGAGCTGGACTGGAAGAGGAGCAACCAGAACCAGTACCTGGTGCCCCAACTGGGACTAGAACCCGAGGTGCTGGCGCCACAGGCAGAAGATTAGCCAAGGGAGCCACGGTGCTGGCCTTGTTTCCTCATTTTTAAAGTATGAATAATAATAGATACAGATACCTCGTGTGGTTATTTGCTCACTAAATGAAATAATTTATAAGTGGCACAATAAGAATTGCTCAATAATTCAAATTGAATGTTAGTATCTATTCCTTGTACTATATTTATGAAGTGTTTTAAAATTTACCTAGTGTTTTCAAATACATGAAAGGCTTTCAAAAAGTTTAAGAAAATATGTATTTTGAGAAAAACTATGCAGGGATTTCAAAAGGTTTTGTACCAGAATCAACTTACCTTTCATTTAATAATGAAAAGAAAAAAGATAAGTGTTCTTGAAATAGCTCTCACTCTTCCAGAAAATACAATTAACACATTGCACTCTTTTTCCTGTGGTCCCATTAGCAAAGTTTTCTCTATTTGCAGACATCTGAAGGAATAAAAGTAGACTTCTAGCAAGGACTTTCATCAGCCTCTTGCACATCCTAATGATTAATGGTGGGTCAACTGATCTACCATCATAACTAGCAGCTATTACAGGGAGGAATCCTTGCCAAGAGAAAAGAAAATGAAAATGATTAGATTGTTTTCTGGAAGAGATACATTCTGTTGCCCACAGGGGCTTTCCCATCCCTCCTTACCTGTTAAGTAACCACATCCATAATGCTTGATTTCTTCTTATTTCTTATGATTTCACAGTCCCACTCCAAAGAAAGATGGGGTGAGAAGTGGTGGAGGCTTGAGAGAGCAGAGTGTGGAGAGAAAAACAATTGCATCAGAAGTGTTCTGTAGTCAAGCTGGGAGGTATAAATTGTGCTCCTTTGTCCAACTTTCACTTCTAACGACTCTTGGCACTCAGTGATACTGTGCTTATGTGTTTGTCACAGTCTACATAAACAATAGCTCACAGATAATATGGTTTTAGAAAAAGCCAATCTCATGGGTTGTTTGTATCAAGCTTCCTTGTTTTTAAATATCATTTATACTGAAATTCAAAGAGAAGCCAACTGCTTCCCAAAATAAAGGAAACTTAAGGTAGTAATTTTCCATCTCCGTTTCAGCATGCCAAAGTTGAAGGGTCACTACTCAGAGCCATCAAAGGAAGAAAGCAAAGCGATTAGAGCAGTTTTGAATGAGAGCAAAAATCAAAAGAAAATGCAAACAAGGAATAATACAAACAGGCAGAAAAATAAACATACAGCAATGCTTCTTTATTACTGTTATAAGGATGACAGATGAGGAAAATTGAGTTACATTTAAGTTGTAATGGAAGAAAATAATTGCAGCCTTCCATCAGGAAAACCACAAGGACCATTATTGATCTGTCATCCTCAGGGCATGTCTTGTAATATTTAATAAAATAAACAAAGATTTATAACTCTTCATGGGCCATATATCTATAATCTCCCACACCATTTGAACTGCAAATGTGGAGTCAGTGTTACGAATAACATCCATGTAATTATACTGGTTTGGCATGCCTTACTTAAACAATCTGGCATTCTCAAGAGAATGTATTTTGTATTGGGGATGAAAAATGTGAAGTCAGATTACAGAGTTATTTTACCTCCTGTGCTCAGAAATGAGAGAATTTTATCCTATATGAAAAATATTATTGGGAATTCTTCATTCATTACATTAATCCTCCAAACTTAACACTAAATACCTTGGCCATAGACCAAATGCAATAGATATAAAGCTAAATCTTGAAAGAAAATCCTCAAGTTATAAGGATTTGATTTTTTGTTAAATCTAATTAGAGATTCATTAATTTTTCATTTGATTCCTTTTCCTTCTGTAGACTCTATTCTTCACCAGGCTTAGGGAGTTGCTGCTTCCTTCCTTATTTATTTGAATTCTCCATGCTACCCATTGCATGAAAAGTGACACATTACACTATTTTATTAAAAGACATGTAAAGTTAGAGTCTTTCCAGAATGTTATAACGCTGTCTGAGATCAGTGGGCACATCGTGGAGGTATTGGGGAAAAAGCCCTCCATCTTTTCCCCTTCTTCCTGCCAACCCCTCTTTGAGCCATTGTGTGGTTCAGTCGCGGGTCCCTGTCAGGAAACACAAAACAGCAAAAGCATGATGTTTTCAGTAAGTTTAACAACAGACGAATACAGTTAAACCAAAACTGTCCTCAAAACTATATGTAGGGTTATCTGTGGATTATATTGATTCATGACACAATTGGTAGCATCTACCTCTTGTGTTGGTAATTATGCCACTTGCATTTTCCATTCATTTTTCATTGTTTCAATATCTTTGAAAGTAGGGGTGTATAACCTGTGTTTTGTTTTAGTTGTTGATTTCTACATTGAAATTCATTTGGAAAAATTGATGCAATCAACAATAACGAATTAGAGCAGAAATCTTTTTTAAAAATCTTAAAAGTAGATTTTTGGAAATCTCAAATGCTAATAAAATTCTGGAGTCACAGTTCTGATAGATGACATTTTCATTGTCATACTACATGATTAGAGATTTCTGGAAGCATATGGGATTGTGAATTTTGATAAGGATATTGACCTCCCTGAGCAGTAATGGATTTTTACTCAAAATAATATTTCAAATTTTGGGTGTTAACGCCCTTACTTCAGACTTGTGTCTTATCAGTGGCCATCCAACCCTGCACTGTTATCTGCTCACTCTAATAAGAAAAAATGAAGACTTGTCAAAATTTGGATAGAGATAGAGGGTCCACCAGGAATTTTTGCTGTTGCTTATTCATAGATTGGCATGGAGACTGATTCAGTGGGCACTGGGAGGGCAGAATGACTCAGTGCCCAGATATGTGCCATAAGTCACATCTCCAGCGTCCAAGGAGGGCTGTAAATGCTCTTTTATCAAGGAAATAAAACCAAGGGCTCAGCTAATTTTAAAGTCATTAAAACTCTCTTGATTTTTTTTTTTTAATATTGAATGTGCAAGTGATTCTAGGATCCTGGATACATTCTAGTCTGCTAATTATATATTTTTTTCTAACTAAAATGTTCCAGGCTGGTTCATTTGCATATGAGTTTCTGGCTAAGCAATGTTAACTGCTTTTCTAAAAGCCTCCCCCTGCTTTGGGGAAGCAGTTCATTGCACTGCACTTAAGACCCAGGATGACACTGACGCAGATGAAGTGTGACTACTTGGTGATACTTCAGAATATTCTTTACCTTCTTAGCAAGAGGACAGCAAACTGTCTAACAAATACATGCTAATGTGGGATAGAGGCTTGTTTCAACTATTCCTAATGTTCACAAATGGGTAAATGCTTTATGAATCATGTAACTATTAAAAAAATACATTGTGATTCAAACTGAATGATTTCAGTTGTCTAATTTGGGTAGATCACCAAAATTTTCATTAGTCAGAGGACATTAAAATGGTGAATGATACTTCAAATCAGGCCCCAGATAAAAGGGGTAAATTAAGGTCAGTTTTGATTTGGAAAGCATTCTTTTCTAGAGCTGATTTTATGAAAATTAAGTTTGCTGACTTGTCCTTTTAAAATCCATAGATTATTCATGTTTAGCTAGAATGTCTCTGCATGCCAAAAAAATATATGTGTATGTTAAATTTTCTAATGAAATTTTAAATTGAAAACGTCTGCTTAACACTTGGCATGCCAGCAGCCAGTCTACTAACTGAAGTATGAGTGAGATGGTGCCCAGGAAATGGGGAATTACAAAGATTAAATTGGTCTGTTAGTTCTGAGTGAATCAATAGTATTTAGTGCTAATGCACTAAGCAGATTACAAGCACTAATGCAGTGGCAGTCAATAGCTAAGCGAATATCTCTAAAAATTATCTTGACAATAAAATGTGCAATATTTTCCATTTATTTTAAACTAATTACATTATGGGCTTGTTCTTTTATCTTATTAGTTTAAGCCAAGTGCTAGAAGCCCAACCATTTTATTTAGTGTGCAAAATGACCCAAAACTTGTAATCATTTCAACAAGGGACAGAGGAAAGGATTTATTCATAGAACCAGGATTCAGCAAGAAATTCAAGAGCTATTTCTTGACTGTCTAACCCTGCTAGTGTTACAGTGGTGAATGAGCTAGCTACTTGTCTTTTTGAAGCAAACAGACTAAAGCAGACATTACAATAAACAGTCACACCCATAAACAAACCAGAAAGTTCATGGAAAATGCATATTATAAAAAGATTATTCATGAATTTCATTTTTACACCAAAATAATCTTTTAATTATACTTTTCCATAAACTTTTTGAAAGCTCTTTCTCCATCACAATTTATGAGATCTGTGTGAGGGAAATAAATATTTATGAATGCAAATGAGAAGGAATATATCAATCTTATAGTTTAGTCACAAAACCTTTCACATAAAGCTTAACATTTTAGGAAAGGAATATATCCTTAGTACATGGACAGATATACAGCAGACATTTAAAAGCTAATAGTCATTACTTGTCATTCATAAGCTTTACCCTTTAAGTACAAGCCACTGCATATTATCTTATACTTACAAAAACATAACAAGAAGTAGTGCTATGTCCATAGGTTTGAACTTGTCTTTACTTTGATTTCTAAATGAATTGTTACTTTTTAGTAAGCATGAAGCTTTTCTTAGTATAAAGAAGATAACTGTGTAGATTTCTAGAAGCTAGGGACATAGGTTGCAATGTCACAGAGCCTGTCCCCTAACTCAGTTGATTTCAAGTAGGTATTTCTGTGTCAGGCTGAGTTGTTTCTTCCTTGTCTCCTCTCCTTTCTTCTGTGACCAAGGCTTGGGACCTTATCTGTCAGAAGCACATTTTTCTTTTAGTGTGGAAGGGGGCTGTTTTTGTAACCAATAAACTCTTATAACCTGTGACGAAGAGAATCATACAAATCTGAGAAGACACTAAATAAGCTCCTTTGAAACTAACAAACTTGCAAGCATTAGTAGAACTCAAGGGAATGTGATGCTGAGTGGCCCTTAGTCACATTGTCTTTCTGCATCTGTGTACTGTGCTCCGCACAATGGCATCCATTTTTAGACCATTTCCTTCTCATGAGAATCATGTGGTGTCAAGGGCCGGGGGAGAGACAAGAGCCCCAGATTCACAAGGATATCATGAGCACCTACTGGATAGACAAGTGTGCAGTTGGAGCCATCTCTCTGTGATCTTGATTTATAGGCAAGTTTCTCCAGCTTTAGATGCAGACATACCTTGCCTTTCTCTTTCATTTTAATCATATTATCTATATGGATTAAATCATGCAAATATGAAAATTAAGTTTATGGTCTTAGAAGACAGGCTGTTTTCTTCTTTGTAGCTAAGTATATATTTTTGCAAAGGAAAAATAATAAGTAGTGCTGATTACATTTGATAAAAAAATCTGTCTTGCAGAAGAAATCTGTGTATTTAACGCAATAAACAAAAACAGCCTGTGTTGCTGAAGTGTTTGGGTATAAGTGCAGGGTAACATTTACAATTGTATTTTTATGGCGATCATAAATCAGCCTGTTTTTCTCACACTCACAACCAGGAAGGTTTGCAATGCAATGTGAAGGTATGCAAAGGGGATAGAAAGAAAGACTCCCCATTTTATCTGCTCCTTGTTCACTTTCGTTTGGCCAAGGAGTGGTGTTTGTTAAGGGAATAGGAGGCATTTAATCATCGAGTGATTCCTGTGCCCACAAGCCAGAGAGGTCTCTGGCTTGCCCTTCCTGAGAGCTGTGATTACATGCAAGGACTAGTTATTTTCCAGTAAAATGACCACAGTCTTGGGTGTCAAAGATTGTTTATAAGAGTACAGTGTGTAGGGGGTTACACAAAAATCTCAGGAAAGATCATAGGAAAGTGAGACTATTTTTTCTTCATTTTCCAACCACATAAGAAGGGAATGTTCCAAAGTACAAAAATAAAGGTCAATATGAGGTCGAATTAGGTGATCCCAGGGCTTAAGGAACTGAATTAAATGAATGAAGAAGAACTTATAATAGGATATGACATATGTGATGATTCATGAAATATAAATTTATTTGTGGCTCCAACATCATAGTAAATAAGGACCAGTAAATGTATTATTAGAAAGAGTAATGGAAAAGTAAATACCAATTATATTGGGCTGATCCAGAGCCAGTGTGGAAAAAAGTGAGCAATGTTGTTTAACTCTCAACTAAACTCAGTTTTTCTGAAGAGTTACGGGAAAGGTGTTGATTCCAGGTAGAGTTGGACATACAAAGCAGGCATATGATCAATTCTGTTCCTAGTCCAATCTTAAGGAGATATGTCAGTGTTTGCAAATGAATGAATCATACAGTTTAACAATAGTAAGTAAAACTTGGGATGTTGAAAGGTCAAAGTACAAGTTTTTGACATGCATGAGTACAAAGAGAACTAAAATACTTGAGAGCTTTAGCTCAGCAGTTAAGATGATGCTCGGGATACCACATCCCATATCAGAGGGTCTGGATTTGGGTCCCAGCATAGCTTCTGGTTCCAATTTCTTGCTAATGTGCACCCTGGGAGGTAGCAAGTGTTAGCTCAAGTGGTTGAGTCCCTACCACACAGATGGAAGACTCAGAGATCGAGTTCCAGGTTCCCAGCTTTGGCCTGATTCAGCCTTGACTCTTGGGGGAACAGAGAGTGTGAACCAGCAGGTATGAGCATGCGCTCTCTCTCTCTCTCATCTCTCTCATTCTCTCTGTCTCCTCCATGCCTTTCAAATAAATATATTTTTAATAATTAAAAAGTAAATGATAATGATAAATTGTGATAATAATTTCTATTTTCCTGTCCAGATACTTAGGAACATATAGGCAACATTTACAGGCTTTTAGGCTAAGTATTTTGCCCCCCATGACTCCTTACATATCTCCATTTGTTTTTAGTAGATTCTAACAAAAAATTCATCTCAGTGTTGAAAATTGAAAGGTTGGTATATGTGGCATGGTTGTAAGTCAGATAGAAGTTACATATCTATTTTAAAAAGAATATATTATAGAATCTAGGATAACCATGGTATAAGCTATATGCTATTGAGTATGTTATGATCCTAGTGATTATATAACAATCCAATTGAATGCAGATAAACTCATGAAAAAAGGATTATGAAATATTTGGAAAGTATGCATGTAAATTTTCATAGGTAAATATTAATTTAGTATTTTGTGACCTTTAGATATTAAAAGCTTTGGCCCTTGGAACCTGCTGTTACAACTCCCAGTAACTTATTTAAAGCTGTATGCTGAACGTTCAAGAACTAGTTAAGAAATAGTCGAATGTTCTATTTTCTCTGTCAATAAGTAATAAAATCTCTGTTCCAGTGAATGGCTGGACAATTATTTTAATAACAACATTAGTATAGCCCCATTTTACCTTTCTTGCTGTTAGCCAAGCTTGCATTGCATACACTGATCTGTAAGTAAATCACAAATTAAACTGAGGTATTGTTTATTTAATACTGACTCTTTCTAACCTTCTTCCTGTCTGTCAACCTCAACCCAGTTTCCCAGTGGCTCAGGAAACTCTCTGTTGGGATTAAGTAATAGTTTACACAACCTCTCTCATTCATTTGGGGAGTGAACCAGCAGATGGGAGACTTCTCTGTCTTCTCTCACTGCCTCTGCCTCTGCCTCCCTGTGGCTCTGACTTTCAAATAAATAAATCTTTTTAAAAAAAAGGAAAATAGAACTATAGCTGTCAAGAGGAGCAAGAGGGAAAGCCTTCCCTACCCCTTCAAGCATTTTGAATCTTCCAACAAAGCAGGTGTTGTCATCTACGAGAAGGATTTTAGGCAGCACCATCTAGTGGACATTGTCCAAGTAGTGATACCAAGAGAGACACCTCCCTTGAAATTTGCACTTGGAATTCATGGATTTTCATTACTGGCCACCAATCTATGATTTTTAAACTAATTAATATATTTGAAAGACAGTAATAGAGGAAAGGGAGGGATCTTCCATCTACCGGTTCACTCCTCAAACGGCCACATCAGCTGGAGCTGAGCCAAGCTGAAGCCAGGAGCCAGGAACTCCATCCAGTTCCCCCGTGAGGGTGTAGGGGCCTAAGCAGCTGGGCTGTCTTCTCATACTTTCTCTGGCACATTAGCAAGGAACTGTGTAGGAAAGGGTGCTCATAATGGAATGCTGGCCAGGGTCACAGGTGGCAACTTAACCACTGCACCACAGCACAAGCCCCAGTCTGTGATTTTAAGTTGAAAATGATGTGCAGGGTTAAGGAAAAGAAATTCAGGGCAGAGGTGTTTATTGAGACCACCCTTCCAAAATATGTGTGTATGGGTGTGGGTGTATGTACAAACATAAAAAAAGACAAAAAATACCATCCTTCCTGTGGCATGGGCCTGCACTCCACAGTGGCACTACTTCCTGGCCACCAAGTGTGCACTTAATACAGACAGAAAGGGTACTGAGGCTGCCTTCGCACTGATGCTGTGAGGTGAGAAGAGAGCCAGGTGAGCATCAGGGACCTCACCCTTGAGAAGGGTTGCCCCCAGACGGAGGTTTCTGATAAGCAGTTCTGGACTGAGACAAGGAGAGGAAGAGTCTCCACACTGGTAAGATGGAGAGGATGGATACAAAGTAACAACAGCTGTGTTAATGGCAAGCTACAATACAAGCCATGGCTTACACACCAACATGGGGCACAACTGAACAATTCTTGTATTGAGTATTGAGTATGACACTGTTAGGCACATAAACACACCAGGGCTCTTAGCACCTGCAAGAGGAACTGTTCTTGTCTTATGGGTTAGTACAGGGCAATTGGCATTGTATCTTCTGAATCTCTTATACCTCCCTGAGTAAGTACATTAAAATTTGGTTTCTGTTAACTAAAGAGAAAAGCAGAAAACCTCTTTATATGAAGCATTAAAACGTGCCTCGCTTGGAACACTGTTCTTTATGAATCACTGTCACTCCTGGCTCTGATTGAAGTGCAGTATGAAGGCTGCTAACCAGAACCACATGGGCTCATCTGTTTTAGACATGATTCACCTTAGGAAGTGGTGATAAAGAAGCAAAAATTTTAACTCTTAGAATTCCAAAGCCTTCTAAAGGTGAGTCTGGCTGGAATCCTAGTGAATCTTGAGTACAGAGTGAATATGTATTTATTTCATATATATCATATATATGAGGATATTATATATCATATAAGAGTTTTTATGCATATATTTGAGTATTTTATATATGAGAATATTATACACATATATGTATATGTAAATCCATACACACAAACTTGCACATAAAATATGTTCTGCTACAGATATCTCCCCCTTCTCTCATCACTAGTTTACCTTCTGCCCAGAACCCATTGAACTTCCACTTCTGATGTGAGACTTCACAGGCAGTTTATTTTTCTTTCTTTCTTTCTTTCTTTTTTTAAGATTTATTTATTTGAAAGAGCAACAGAGAGAGAGAAAGGTTTTCCAACCACTGGTTCACTCCCCAAATGACAGCAATAGCCAGGGCTGGGGCAAACTGAAGTCAACAGCCAGGAATGCCATTCAAGTCTCCCACATGTGTGGCAAGGGCCCAATACTTGGACTCTCCTTGTGCTGCCTTCCCAGGTGCATTAGCAGGGAGCTGGATTGGAAGCAGAGCACCCAGAATTGAAATCAGCACCCAGATATAGGATGCGGTTGTCTCTAGCAGCAGCTTAACTCATTGCACCACAATACCAACCCCAGTTTTACTTGCAAAGTGTTAAACACATACATACACAGAGAGAGAGAGAGAGAAATATGTAATAAGAATCCTATGATTCTCAAAGATGAACATATTTGGTATTTAACCCTTTGCAAAAACAAAAAACCTGCCTACCCCTGTTTAGGGAATAATAAAATCTAAGAGTAGACAGATATCAGATCTACGAATTTTGATGAGCCATGAATGACCTCATTCATGAGCTGTAAGTAATTCTGTTCAATAGGTATGAGTGTTTCAGTTTTACAGATAAAGAGACTGAGGTTTGTTCTAAATTATTAGAATTCTGAATTTTGACCTTATAGACATTATGAGGAGTCACTAAACAAATAACAGTAATAAAAACTGCTTAAATTGCATGCCGGCAGGGACTTAAATGTTTTTTGCTGACTACTTTATACTTCCAGCATCTAGAATAGAGTGGGTCTTGTGCTTTCAGTTTTTCGTTTTGTTTTTTCAAGATTGATTTATTTATTTGGAAGTCAAGAGTTACAGGGAGAGAGGGAGAGACAGAGAGATTTTCCATTTGCTGGTTCACTCCCCAGATGGCCACAACAGCCAGGGCTGGGGCCAGGCTGAAGCTAGGAGCCAGGAACCTCATCCAGGTCTCCCATGTCGGTGCAGGTCCCAAACACTTGGACCATCTTCCACTACTTTTACTAGGATGTCAGCAGGAAGCTGGCTCAGAAGTGGAGCAGCCAGGACTCAAACCAACACTATGGGATGCCCGCATCGCAGGCAGCAGCTTTACCTGCTATGCCACAATGCCAACCCTACGTGCTGTAGTTTTATATTTGTTTCCCAGAGCTACATAGAAAATTACTACAAACTTGGTGGCCTAAAACAGCAAAATTTTTTTTCCATCAGATCTGAAGGCCAGAAATCCAAAATTGAGGTGTGTACCAGGGTTGTGCCCCTCCCTGGGACTCCGGGGAAGAGTCCATCCTTGTCTGTGACAGTTCTGCTGCCCCAGGTATTCCCACAGTTATGGCAGCTTCACTCCCGTCTCTGCCGCTGTTCCACATCTTCCTCTGTGTCCTCTCCTATAAAAACAGGAGTCTTTGGACTTAGGGCCTGCCCTAAATCTAGGAAGATTTCATCTCGAGGTCCTTAACCAACTACAAAATCAAAGACCTTGTTTCCAAGTAAGGTGCCATTGTGAAGTTCTTGGTGGACATGAATTTGTGTGTGTGATAGGGTGGAGAAGGACATTGTTCAACCTACCACAGGTCGCCATATTTTGAATTATTAAATGAGTGAGAAATGCCCATTTAACATGATCCTGCTCCTGTGTCACTTTTAAGCCTCAGCAGAGTTGTCTTATCTGAGTACATGAAGAACTGAGACTTAGCGATCTGGGAGCTCTGTGGTCACACAACTCATGTTCTTTCCAGGATATCCTGAAAGGGCAACTTGGGAGCATTCAAAGAAAGTTTATCAAGTGGACTTGCTGAAGAAGATTCTAGAATCAGGGAATCAGATTGTGGGAGGCCAAGTATGAGATTTCCTTATTTTTTTAAATTTCATTTATTTATTTGACAGGTAGAGTTACAGAAAGTGAGAGAGAGAGACAGAGAGAAAGATCTTCCTTCCATTGGTTCACCCCCCCCAAATGGCCGCAACAGCCAGAGCTGCACGGATCAGGAGCCAGGTGCTTTTTCATGGTCTCCCACACGGGCCCAGGGGCCCAAGAACTTGGGCCATCCTCCACCGCCCTCCCAGGCCACAGCAGAGAGCTGGATTGGAAGAGGAGCAGCCAGGACTAGAACAGGCACCCATATGGGATGCTGGTGCCGCAGGCAGAGGATTAACCTAGTACACCACAGCACTGGCCCTGAGATTTCCTTTTAATTCATGGAAAAATAGATATGAAATTGATGAGTGGGTCTGAACAATGAAGCGAAGCAAAGCAGACTCAGGGAGGATGGAGACCTCAACCGTGGGGAGAGGTTAGCAGTGGATGCCACGTGGAGACAGGAGGCTGGAGCAGGAGTCAGCTTGGGGAGAAGTGTGATGAGTGTCCTTGGTGGTTTATTCAGAGGTAGTCTGGAGGCAGTGGTGGGGCCAGGGCTGGCCCTCAGAAGAGAGAGTGCTGATGTGCATGTAAGTTAGGTCACCACCATGAGGTTGTGAGAGCAGGGCAGCTGCAGCACCCAGCACCTCTGAGTCACCAGTGTTGAGGCAGCCACTGGCCAGCCCCCTGATGTCTCTGAGGCCACAGCCAGAGAGGATGCCCTTCCCTCCCGCCTAGAGACACCTCAACCACTCCCCAGCTGTGCTCCTCTGCTAAAATGCCAACTGAGAGCTCAGGTTGACAGGAACTGGAAGCTGTAGATTACTTCATCAAAGGCAGAAGAGACTGAAGGATTGAACCAGTGTGTCTTAGACTATGCACTGATCATATCAGATTGAGTTCTTGTTGCACAGAACAGTATTAGGTTCTTAGGGTTGGACCACACCCCAGTCAGTCTGGCTTGTATTACAGACCCCAGAGAGAAATACCTGCTCTGCTAGAGAGCTCACTCTTCATTTTTTTTTTTTAACAGGCAGAGTGGACAGTGAGAGAGAGAGAGAGAGAAAGGTCTTCCCTTGCCATTGGTTCACCCTCCAATGGCCACCGCAGCCAACGCGCTGCGGCCGGCGCATCGCGCTGATCCAAAGGCAGGAGCCAGGTGCTTCTCCTGGTCTCCCATGGGGTGCAGGGCCCAAGCACCTGGGCCATCCTCCACTGCACTCCCTGGCCACAGCAGAGGGCTGGCCTGGAAGAGGAGCAACCGGGACAGAATCCGGCACCCCGACCGGGACTAGAACCCCGTGTGCTGGCGCCGCTAGGCGGAGAATTAGCCTATTGAGCCGCAGCACCGGCCTCACTCTTCATTTTGCTGAGAACCCAGGTTCCTTAGGCATGTGAGTATAGACTGAGAGGACTCAAAATATGTCTGTAAGAAATATAACTAGACACAGCATTTCAAAACCCTGTGCCTCTGCCTGCAGTGGGTCCACCATTCCCTCTCCCAGCCCCTTGTGATATAAAGGAGACAGCACATAAATGACATTTATGGAAGCAAGCTAAATGAAATTCCTGGAATTAAAACAGATGGGTTTTTAGCCAATCTAAGAAAAGTTCTAGGGTCTAAGCAGAGGGACTTTCTATTTTAAAGTATTTTTTTCCCAAGAAAACTATTACTGTGTGTGTCTAGAATTTGTACAAAGTATGATTATAGGTAAGCTTATGTTAAAATGCTTCTGGTAATTTAGTCATGGTCAAGATAGAAAGAGAGCTGGTATGAGTCAGCTGGCAATGGTTTTACAAGATAATGCATTTTCAAATAATTTATCTTGCAAGAACTCTAAGATTAATAAATTGAATAAAAAGTAAATATATGAAAAAAATCTGCAAGACTGATTTAAATTATCTATAGATGAGCTAAATCTGTCCTACAGATCAATTAAAAGAATCACTATTTTAAATATATCACATCCTTAATTACACTGAATTAAATGTAATTGCATATTCACTGCATACATCATAATGTTAACTAAGGGAAACATTTTGAATCAAATACATTGAAACATAGAGTGCTTTGATTTTATTTTCATTACAAAAAAATGATATATGCATGAGTCAGGTAACAAATACCTGGCAAATAGTCATGAAAAGTGTTGCAGCAGGACTTACAAATCATAGATTAATTCTCATTTTTAAAAATTTTAACTATTTATTTGAGAGAGTGCTCCCATCCACTGGTTCACTCCCCAAATGCCCACAGGGCCAGATCTGGTCTGGGCTGAAGCCGGGAGCCAGGAACACAATCCCAGTCTTCATATAGGTGGCAGGAACCCAATCACTTGGGCAATCACTGTTGCCTCCCAAACTATGCTTTAGCAGGGAGCTGGCATCAGAAGCTGGAGCCAGATATTGAACCCAGGCACTCTTGTATGGGACTCAGGCATTGTAACCACTAAACCAAACACCTGCCCCTAATTCTTATTTTGTGATTCTGGCAGTATAAAAGAAGGTGGGTTAAGGAAGTGAGTTTATGACTCACAAGGAACAAGGTGTTGATTATTGGTCCTCATAGGTATATGGTTATTTAGAGGATGATAGTCCTCTGAAAGCTCAACACTACTTCTTATAAAAATCCAGAATCCATTTAGATTGGAGGGAGCCCCTGCCAGTTGGAAGATAGAAATTATTTCCTCACTGGGTAATGTAGACAACCCGAGTAGTGGTTTCTTCTGACAGTGGGCTGTTGGCAGTGGGTGACTGCAAGCCGGGAGAAGCCTTTGGCAGCCATCTGTAGAGCTAGGAAAGAACTTCGGAATCCCTTCACTCAGCCCCTCCTGCACTGTGACCACTCAGTGCCTTGGTTCTTCCTAATCTTGTTATGCAACTCAGTGAATTAATATTTATACAGTGCTTAGAACAGCCAGACACATTGTAAACACTAGACACAAATGTTCATCAAATAAGTTAAAAAAAAAAAGCTGGGACCAGAGAGAAGCAAATTATTTGCCTGAGGTCACGCAGCTCATCAAAGCCCAGCTGGAATAGAGCCAACTGTGACCCCTAGGGGTGCTTTTAGTCTTTCCTGCAAGTCTTTAGGCCATGGGTGTTGGTTTGCCACTGAAATACCATAGGAGTATGTAAATAAGAAACATGATGCAGTGTGAGGAATGTTTATATGCCATGTACACACATATATATTTATATGTGTGCATGTACACATGAGGGTATTTGAAAAATTTCATGGAAAATGAAATTAAAAATAAATTTATTTTTTGTGTAAACAATTGAAATCCATGCATACAAGGGATATTCACAAACATCATAGAAAATGCATATTATGAAAAAAAGAATGAATCTCAAAAATTTTTGCACCCAAATAAACTGGAGTGCTATTTTTCCATGAACTTTTAAGGTAACTTCATACATGAAAAATAAGGTTTCTACCACCAGGCTATAAAAAAGGAACATGACCAGTGCCTTTAAAGCCTCTGTGTGGCCCATCCAGTAGTACCCACTGCCCCCAGGAGAGCGGGTAAACAGCAGTGGGGAAGTGTATCGTCATCTGTCCTCTGCCTGTGGTTGCACTCAACATATGTGTAGGCCTGAGCACGTGTCCTGGGTGAATGTTTTCTCTTCTTTTTCTCTTTTTACTCAAATATTTGAAGCCATCTGGCATTTTCTTGCACCCTTTCATTATCCACCTCATTCCTTGTCACTGTCTCCCCATTCCCGCCCAATAGAACACATTACTTCTCCCATTCAGAAGACCTCTCATGGGGCGGGGCGTTCAGCTTACTGATTAAGACTCTGCTTGGGACACCCACGTCCCATAGTGGAGTTCCTGGTTCCAGTCCCAGCTCTGCTGCCGATTCCAGCTTTCTGCTCACGTGCAACCTGGGAAGTACACAGTGTGTATCCCTGCCACCCACATTGAGTTCCCACTGCCTGACTTGTAGCCCCTGCTGTTGCAGGCATTTGAGTAGTGAACCACAGGATGGGAGATTGTGTGTGTGTGTGTGCTTCTGCTTTTCAAATAAATTAAGTGAATAATTTCCTGAAAATCCATCATAAAGAGATTTTAGAAAAGTGCCAAGCTTCGGGTTTTTGTGATCAAGGAACAAGTGTCAATGACAAGTGGGAGGTAGAGCATCTCCCCTGTCAGGGTAGCCACAAAATTAATATCGTATACTGGAAGGTCATCCAATCTAACACCTTAAGGGCTAAAAGACTAAAAAGACAAATCAAAGCAGATTTGAGTGCTGTATTAAGGAGTTGGGATTTTTTTCTGTGGGCCTTCAAGAACCCACTGAAATTTTGGGGAAGGAAATGACAGCTGGTGACTGCATTACAGTAGAGGAGTTGGGAGACTCAAGGCCAGTTAAGAAGTACCCAGCCAGGGCCAGGAAGGGATACAGGGGCAGCTGGCAGGGCTGCCCCAGAGTAACACTGTGGACAGGGCATAGCCAGACTTAGCAACTGGTTGCATGTGGGCAGTGCTAGAGAAGGAGGAATTGGTGATGACTGAAATTTGAAAGTCACCTGCATGCAAGCATGGTCATGTTCATTAACCAAAACATGTAACAAGGAGAGATTTGAGAGTCAAGATGGTTAATACAGCCCAAGATGCTAGTGGTTATCTCTCTGCTGTTGTGCGGGAAATAATGTTTGCTTCCAGCCTTACACTGAGGAACGGGAGTGAAATAACATCCAGCCTTTTCCATTTCTGTAGTTGTGCAACCCTCAGAACATTGCCCAGACTGGTAAATAGCAGCAAGAGAAACTCATGAGCCTGAGAGCCAGAGAGACCTGGATTTCCATGTCTGTTCCAGTGGGTCCTGGGCTCTGTGACCAAGCCCTCAGCAGCCCTGAGTCTCATCATTCCTAAAACTGAGTGTGAGAAAACCTCACAGGCCTGTCATGACTCTTCTTGAACATGAAAATGCCCAGTTCAGTGCCTGGCACATGCAGGTAGAGGGTAAAGTTGTTTTCTTCCCTCCCTCCCTCCCTCCCTCCCTCCCTCCCTGTAGGAGCAAGGCAGTCTGGCTCCCTTCAGGAGCAGGTGTGCACCTGCTGTGTACTCTTCTGCAGCTTCCCAAAGCAGCTGCTCTCCCAGACAACTGCTTGCCACCGCCCACACTCAGGTTTACCCCAAAGCACAAGACCTCCTGGCTTTAGGGAAGCACAAATAGCAAGGCGAGCACTGGCAGCAGGTTGCTCTTCCAGAGGATGGAGTCCCACTCCACATGCCACACTCAGGAACTGTGTGTACGGTACTGAGAAGCAGCAGCCCCATTCTCCGGGCACGAATGAACAGCAGACACATTGACTCTTTTGCTTTAGGGGACACAGCAAATCAGACTGAGATTTAGTTGTATTTGCACAGTGCTTTACCTCTGCAATGCTGAGAGCTTAAACCAAGGCTGCCTGTGCTGTTATTCCTCAAAGGCAGCGTGCAGCTCTGTAAGCCAGTTCCTGCCACCCTGGTCCCAGTGGTTGAGTTTGTCAGCATTCTCAGTGGAAAAGAGACAAGGAGAGGCCACTCCCCCGAAGTGAATGCTTCCTGTCACCCTTTCCTTTTACCTCCAAGTCAGTGCCCCCACCCCTGCCCTGCAGATCTCAGCTAAGGGGGAGAATGAAAAAGCAAAAGGTCTGTGTCCCCGGCTTATGAAACTTGAGTGCCACCTGAACCTGACATGGTATTTGTTTTGGGCTCCAAATTGCACAATTTTTCAGGATCAAGAAGTTCTGTAAAACCTATTCCAACATTATGCAATGTCCCTGTACTCAGGAATTATATTTGGGGCCAGTGGAGGCTTAACTGGATCCTCTCAGTCCTGAGAAGGTCCATTTAGAGACCTTTCTGTTTCCTGAAGGAGAAGCTCAGAAGTGCACAATGTAAATTTTGCATTAAGTTAGGTGCAAGTTCCGCGTGTATGCCTTACCTGTGTGAAGCAGGTGCAGAGAGGCTAAAGACCCAGTTATATTGCTCTTCCTCTCCTTGAAAGGACCCACAAATTGCCCCAGGCTTGTGGACTCTACAGAGACACTTGTAACACATGCCACTCCATTCCCCTGCTCACCCCACTCAGGGAGTCAGACCACAGTGCAACCTGGGTAGGTAATGGGCTTTATCTCTAAACAGCTTTGCTGTTGCATTAAGCTTTCATCAGACTGTTATTAAGTACCTACTGTATGCTAGGCACAATACAGGGCACTGGGGATAAAAGATAAGACAATTCCTGTCTTGTTGATAGAAGCTGCTGATAGTTTATGATCAAAGACTCCTCACTCCACACATAGCACATTGTTTTTACATCTCGGTGAATCCACCATTTGTCCACCAGCTCTGTACCCCACATCAAGTCTGAGACTTTAATGTTCCTGCAGATGCCAGATGGGGCATGAAGAAAAAGAGAAAGCACTAACAAGAGACAGGATAAACCTCCAACCAAAGCATGACTCTCAGATGGCCTTTGGGTGAAAATTGGCCTTTGCCCTTTAAGCAGTTTCCCTCAGCCCTGAGTATCTCAGCAAAATGGATGCTCGATCCCCAATAGAAACTCAATTATCAATTAATCGATTACTACTCAGTTGCTGGGACATGTCAGTTATCTGCTGCTCCTTGAAGTAATCTGTAGTACTTTAGTGAAGAAAAGCTTCTGATTAAATCATGTAATTGCACTCATCTATATATCAAAATAAATGTCTAAAACATTTTAATTAGAAGAGTCAAATTTAGTATCTTGGACTCAGTTTATCAATTTATTACACTTGAAATAGTTGCTGATATATGAGATCAAGCACTTTAGATGGTTTTTAGTTAGAAATTGAAGAACTTTGCACGCCAGGTGACAGATTTTGACCTTACAGAATAAAGTAATTATAGAGGGAAAGCTGAGTTTATATTTGTTCTTAAACAGCAACGTGGTTCAAAATGTAATATATTCTTTTGGTATTTTACAATTGGTATATATATATTTGGTATACAAAATGTAATACACCAAATAATAGGAAAAAATAACAATTTCTAACATCCCAGTCATTTTTCTGGACTTCCAGTGACATACCAAGATGTGAAGAATGAACTTTTTCTTTCAGATTAGACTTCATTTTCCTTAATATATTCCCCCACACCCATTTTCAGATTCAGATTCATTAGTTTAATAAATTTTTTTGTTTATTTATTTGAAAGGCAGATTGGCAGAGAGAGAAAGAGATCAATCTTCCATCCCCTGGTTCACTTCCCAAATGGACTGAATGACAGGGGCTGGTCCAGGCCGAAACCAAGAGCCCTGAGCTCCATTCTGGTCTCCCACATGGGTGGAAGGGGTGCAAGCACTTGGGCCATCCTCTGCTGCCTTCCCAGGTGCATTAGAAGGAAGCAGGATGAGAAGTGGAACAACAAAGGTTCAAACAAGTGCTCCAGTATGGGCCGCCAGCCTTGCAGGTGGCAGCTTAGCTCACTGTGCCACAACACTGGCCCCCTCATAAACCCTTAACTGCCCTTATTCCTGAGGACAGGGGAAGTATCTTTAATAATACTTGTTGAGGGACCGGTGCTGTGGCACAGCGGGTTAACACCCTGCCTAAAGAACTGGCATCCCATATGGGTGCCAGTTCGAGTCCCAGATGCTCTGCTTCCAATCCAGCTCTCTGCTATGGCCTGGGAAAGCAGTAGAAGATGGCCAAAGTCATTGGGCCCCTGCACCCACATGGGAGACCCGGAATAGGCTCCTGGCTCCTGACTGCGGATCGGCACAGCTCCGGCTGTTGCAGCCAACTGGGGAGTAAACCATTGGATGCAAGACCTGTCTCCTCTCCCTCCCTCCTCCCTCCCTCTCTCTCTCTCTCTCTCTGTCTCTCTCTGTCTCTCTCTCTCTCTCTGTGTGTGTGTGTGTAACGCTGACTTTCAAATAAATAAATAAGATACCTCCACTCTCATCACCCATCTTCTAACCATAACTGATCCACTTACCTGTTCATTCATTCAGTTCATACTTATCAAATAGCTACTATGTGTGCTGCTTAATCTACTGTTAATGTGGTGGTGACCAAGGAGGGTAAAAGAAGATAATCATTTGGGAGAAGTCTCAGACCATATTGTCACAGAAACTAGTATTATGTTCCAGCTGTTATGCTATGCTATGAGACACAGGTTAAAGGTGTCATGAGAATCTGTACTAGAAGCATTTCACTGTAATATTGGGATCAGGGCAGGTGTCCTGAGAAAATGGAAATGTGCTGAGGTATGAAGGACATGGCAAGGTGCGTGGAGGTGGAAGGAGCATTGGCAGCACAGGGAACAGCACATGCAAAGGCCCTTCATGGGAAGACAGGTGGGCTGTTCGGAGAACTGAAAGAAGTCCCATTCACTGGAGTACAAAAGGTACAGGTCTGGAAAAGGTGGCCAGCGTCCAGGGGATGTGAAGCCCTGCAGGCCACGTTGAAGATGCTGCCCTTTATCTGAAGAGCCATGGGGATCATTAAGTGTGTTAGACAGAGACATGATCAGATTTGTATTTTTAATGTGGAGAACAGAACCTGGCAAATATGACTGTGGATATGGTGGGGGCATTACCCAAGAAGAGACAGGATGGCCAGGATGAAGATTGTGGTAATGGAGATAAAGACATTGAGATGTTTAGGAAGTGAGGCTGGGGCTAGTGCCACAGCACACTAGGCTAATCCTCTGCCTGTGGCGCTGGCACACCGGGTTCTAGTCCCAGTTGGGTGCCGGAATCTGTCTCGGTTGCTCCTCTTTCAGTCCAGCTCTCTGCTGTGGCCCAGGAGTACAGTGGAGGATGGCCCAAGTGCTTGGGCCCTGCACCCGCATGAGAGACCAGGAAGAAACACTTGGCTCCTGCCTTCGGATCGGCACAGCACCAGCCATATCAGCCATTTGGGGGGTGAACCAATGGAAGAAAGACCTTTCTCTCTGTCTCTCTCTCTCACTGTCTAACTCTGCCTGTCAAAAAAAAAAAAAAAGAAGAAGAAGAAGTGAGGCTGGTAAGAATTGATGATGGCCTGTGCTTGGGGACTGAGGAGAAGGGAGGATTCAGGGGTGACACTTAGATTTCTACTTGAGCACCTTGAGGAGAGGCGGAACTGTTCAGTGGTGCCTGGTATCATGGGCAGACAGGGGAAGGTTGTGGTTTCTGCTTTGGTCGGGTGGAGCCTGAGGTCTCTTGACCTGAGTGGAGACACAAATGTGAGGCCGCCTGGGGAGAGTACCGAGTGTGAGTGCAGCAGCCTTGAGCAGCCGCAACCCCGACAGCCAGGCTTGGATGGCCCTGGCAATGGAGACATAAATGCTGTGGTCTGAGAGGAGGAAGGAAAACCACAGAATGGAGTGTCGGGTGAAGGGAGGGCTGCACAGCACTTAACAGTCCCCTGTTACTGAACAGAATTTTTTAAAAGCCTTCCATTTGAGGTTGAACCTAAAGGGTGGCTACCAGATTGAGTGGTAATTGCCTTTTGGTCAGCTGGATCCTAAAGTGGTTTTCTGGATGTGCTGGGTTCTACTTAAATAGATTAGTGGAGTAGTTTATTTAATCTTTATAGCCACCCTATAATCTAGGTGCTGTTTTACAATTCCACCTATTTTACAGATGAGAGATAAATCGCAGGTGGCATAAAGTTCCAAATGCAGAAAGAGGGCAGAAATTACATAAAACTGAGCATTGGAACCAGGATTTGATGCTGCCCCTGGGTCTGTGGGCTACGCTTACCCATCAGTTATCTGTTAAACACCATTCCATATAGCCCCTCTGTACGTGTATGTACAAAGGCATGTACTTTAAAATACAAAGTCAGAGCAGGCGTTTAGCCTGGCAGATAAGACACCCATGTCTCGTATCAGAGTGCCTCGGTTCAAATCCCAGCTCTGGCTCCTGACTCCAGCTTTCTTTCAGTGCAGATCCTTGGCAGCAGCAGATGATGGCTCAAGTAACTGGGTTCCTGCCACCCACACGGGAGACCAAGATTGGGCTCCTGCCTCCTGGCTTCATCCCAGCCCAGTTCTGGTCATTGTGGGCATTTGGGGCATGAATTAGTGGATGGAAGCATTTTCTCTTCCTGTCTTTCCCTCCTCTTATCTTCTTCTCCCTTACCTTCTCCCTCTTTCCTTCTCCTGTTCTCTCTGTCCCTCCTTCTCCTTCTCCCTCTCCCTCTAAAATTAAAATTTTAAAAATATAATATCAGGTACTTTTGCCACCTTTATTTCAAGGTTTAAAACATTTAAACTTTTATTTTTGTTGTAATGGCATCAGCTAAGTTTATGCATTCATTTGTTTTTTTATTTAACAGAGAAGGAAATACCAAGACAGAAAGATCTCGCATCCCCTAGCTCATTCTCCAAATGCCAGCAACAGCTGGGGCTGGCTCAGGCCAAAGCCAGACGTCAGGAACTCAATTCAGGTCTCCTCATGGGTGGTGGGGAACCAAGTACTTAAGTCTTCACTGGCTACCTCCCAGGGTATGTATTAACAGGAAGCTAGTATCAGGAACAAAGCTGGGACTTGAATTCAGGCACTCAGATATGGGATGTAGGTGTCTTAACTGGCATCGTGACCACTAGGTCAAACACTACCCTATGTGTTTATGTATTGAACCATGGTGCAAATGAGGATAGCAGGGGGCAGCGTTGTGGCACAGCAGGTTGAGCTACCTCCTGCAATGCCAGCATTCCTTATGAGTACCAGTTTGTATCTGGGATGTTCCACTTCCAAACCATCTGCCTGCTAATGTGCCTGGGAAGGCCCTAGAGGATGGTACAAGAACTTGGGCCCCTGCACCCACGTGGGAGACCCAGATGGAGTTGTGAGTTCCTGGCTTCAACCTGGTCCAGCCCTGACTATTGTGGTCACTTGCAGGGTGAACCAGCGAGTGGAAGATCTCTGCCTCACGCACACACACTGTCTCTTCTCTTTCTCTGTAACTCTGCCTTTCAAATAAATAAAAATCAGTCTTTTAAAAAAACATGATAGCAAGGTCTGCCCCGTTCTAGAGTCTGTGTATGTGTACACAGCAGTGCCTGGTGAAACTGGAGCCTTTGCAGCCTCTAGAAATGTAGACGCCTATTTGGGGCTATTTGTCTCTGCACGGTTGTCCTTGCCATTCCACTGTGAGCTCTGAAAGGACACACTGGAAAGTTTCTGACCAGCTTGTTTGCATCTGGACTTACATTAACTGTATGACCATATTTTATTCCAGACACTTTTGAGGAATTCGTCAGACTGTGAGGCACGCAGCGATGAATACCGTACAGAGCTGACCACCGCGCTGCAGCGTGTGGACTTATTCATGGGCCAGTTCAACCAAGTCCTCTTAACATCCATCTCCACCTTCATTAAAGGCGACCTCACCATTGCTAACCTCGGGACCTCAGAGGGCCGTTTCATGCAGGTGGGTGCTTTCTAAGCATGGCTGTCTGTTCTGTCTGGTAGTACGCAATCCATGTTTGTTTCTGCAGTAAGTTATTGAATCATTGTAGAGGCTAGAGACACACATGGAAAGCCAAACAGTGGTACCTAGTCCACTTTTTACAAAGTGTACAGCCTTTTTGTGTTAAGTTCTTGGAGCTTTCAAAAGTTTGGACGTGGCTGCTTTAATTTTCTTGTTCAGAAAGGTTTACATTTTTTTTTCCATTCATAAATTCTGTCACATGTTTGGAAAGTAAAAATGAAACAATTACAGTATTTCCAGGCCATGTTTTCCTATCTCAAGGGAAGCTACGGATCAAAGGGGAGCTATTGTGTGAACCGTGCGTCTCCGTGAGAAGAAACATTCACATCATTGAGAAATATTGGCAGCAGTCAGGAAGGGAGTCTGTCATCAAACCCCCATTGTAATTCAGGCTCTTCTGATTCTACAGAACAGTGGTCTCACTCACAAATAAGTTCTCTACTTTAAAAAAAAATCTGGATTTTATTAAGAAATGCTTTTAATTGGCAGCAACAATATTTCCATACAATAAAACTTCACATTTCTAACTTGATGGAAATTACCATGTTTCCTTGATAGAGGAATCAAAGCACTTTGCAGAAATTAAAATTAGATTTTAGTGTTAGGTTTATTTTAGGTTTATTTTACTGCTTTAATAGTTATCTGTCCTTTCAACATGAGTTCATTAATAGATTCTTGATTAACACAGAATGTCAATGATATCTACAGAAATACTGAATTTCTGTGAGTGCTTGAAACTTTGTTTACAAGGAGATGCTTGTACTTAGAGTTGTCTGATAGGTTGGTGTGCTGATCAGACAGAGAGTTGTGGTACACCCAGTAAGGATGACAGGGTTTTCCCAGGCCTTGCCCATCTATCATCCTGTATCTCTATTCTTTTGCAAAACACATTTTTAAAAATTACCAATGTCTTCAGAGCAGTCTGGATACCAGTCATTTCCATATTGTAAGAACCATAAATCATGTTTCTTTTGTACTAGTGGCTTGGTAGAATTTTTTCAAAGTCGTAAATACAGTCTTCCTAACTAATCATCTAGATCCTGTGACCTAAGTTTTCCCACACTGGTCACCCTTCCTCCTCTGCTTCACAACTTGCTAGGTCTATTCTCCCCCTCCTTCCTGTCCCCCATCCCAGAACTGCTGTACACACCTCATCCATATTGACACTTTAGCTGTACTCTTACCTTCTCAAAGTTGAAAGAGGGATGTCTAGTCCCTTGCCACATGGACATGCACTGTGGCTATATCTATTATCCCTGGAAAATGCATAGTGTTATTTTGTGTTTATATGTGTTATTAATTTACATTGATGGTACTCTGTAAAATTCCATAGATCTTGGAGGAGGATGAGAGAGGATAGCATCTGTTGAATTTGCAATATTTTTTAATGTTGGTTTGCTTCCCTTTATCTTTATTTCTGCTTTTCTATTTTTCCAAATTGCCCATAATCTCACAAATCCAGTTTCATAGTAATAAGCTTTCTACAGTTACTTTAGATCTAACAATGTTTTTAACATCAAAGAGTTCCTGGCCTATTTCCAGATGCTAGTATTCTAATGAAATCCTATTTTTAAATAGGTTGATCGAATACAGAGTCTACCACCCAAGTGATACGTCAGGCACCGGTCTCATGCGAAAAACTACAGCACATGTTCTATTCTTATCTCCCATGATTTATAGAACAAAAGCCATAGTATGTCCATAAAAATAAATAGATACTTGTTTTATGAAAAGTACTGGTGTCACCAATTTTTTTTAAACCAGGTGACCTTAATTCATCAGCTATCTACTGGAAACCTATTGACCTTGCTTTGCTAGGCAAATGAGTGGAGCAAAGGAAACAGTGGCACTGAACCTGCATTCAAGCTCTAGAATCTTAGTAGGGAAGACCAGCATTGACCTGGTAACAATAGCATGTGCAAAGAGCCACAGGGACTCACACAGCTCCTGTGAGTGTTTCTCTAACACTTGTATAAGACGATTCCATTCCAGTAAGTTTTATATAGATCAGCATAAAGCATTTGAAAGATCATTCAGCATCACTGAAATCAAGTTTGTTTACCGCAAATAACGGTGGAGGAGTGGTTGGGAGTGGAGCAAAGATAGTGGCATGTTCAGCCAGAGCTGTCAGAGCAGTAACTTCCTACCAAGTTCTGTAAATGTTTTGCCTGCACCAAAATGCAAAAACTCCTTCCAGACCCAAGTTTCTAGAACTCATGATTTAATAAATACTATGCAGTTTCTGTTACAAAATAGAATGGATATAATTTTTTTCCCAAAGACAGCTGCCACACATGAAAAGGAACAGCAAAATGATTTTATTTCCTTCCTACCCTGAAGCCCAATGGCAAGGTTGCTGTGCGAATTTTTCCTCCCAAGAGTTTGCAGCTGTTTCTGCCCTTCCTATTGTGCTTATATTCAGCTCTCTCTGGGAACACAGCCACAGCCCCAGCTGTTGGGTGCAAAGTGAATCAGGTATTTCACAGTGGTTATTTGATTAGAAAGAATTATATTGTTTAGCTAACAATATCATGTGTGTGCAGAGAAGACATTTTTGACACATTGCTAGCATTTAAACTTGTGTGACTTATCTTGTACAGGTGCAGCTGCATCTAAATATGCTAATGTGTGTGTGTATATTTGAGTCTATATCTGCAGTACCATGCCAGTATAGATTTACTAGTTTTAATTTGTATGATCACTCTCTCGGGATGCTTTGAAGTAAAATAATGTGATAAACTACTTAAAACAGCACCAGTAAACAGGGAAAAATGTGCCTTTTTACAAATCGGGGGTAAGGGTGTAGAAAGGCACAAGACTGAGGACACTGGCACAGTGAGCATGGCTGCATGGGAGAGGGGAGAAGGGAGAGGGATTCTCATGAAGATCACAGGATAATCACAGGGATTGCCCACGTCTCCCCTTCCAAGCCCCTTCCAAGCTCTTCGTCTAATCTACATCCAAAACAATGCTTGCTTGATTTTTTTTTTTACAGCACTTGTACGAGGCCTTTAATCTCTCAACACAGAGCATTGCTATTAAAATATTTGTGCATGACTGTCAGGCCAGGGAGAGTGAGTGGATCAGGGATGGGGGCGGGGTGCTCAGGCCCTTTCAAGATGTGTCTTAACTTCAGCTCCACAAACATTCACCGGACTGTTACTGTGTGCCCCATGCTGGCCTGCCAGCAGCAGCCTCTGCCTGGGCACCCTCACAGCTACCATTAGGCTCTTTGTTATCATCCTTGCTCTTCCTCCATACCCGCTTCTCTCCTCTCCCTGATCCCATTACAACTAATCACCCTTTTCCTCTTCTGCCTTTAACTACACTATTGCATCTCAGGAAACTCAAGGATCACCTAAATAGATGTCCTTTGCTAATAGTTTATGGATTATGCTAGTAATCAGGGGGCAGAAAATAATGACTCACTTCCAATCAAAAGAATCCATTCATTTATTGACCTCTTGATTCCACATGTGTTTGGTTCCTGTGCCACCTCTGTGGCAAGTCAGTGTCTGCTTCACTTCTCATCCAGCGCACTGCTAATGTGCCTGAGAAAGCAGCAGAAGATGGCCCAAGTGCTTGGGCCCCTGCACCTATGTGAGAGACCCAGAAGAAACTCCCAGCTCCTGACTTTGGGGTGGTCCACTCCTGGATGTTGCAGTCATTTGGGGAGTGAACCAGCAGATACAAGATCTGTCTCAGGGCCGGCGCTGTGGTGTAGCAGGTAAAGCCCCGCCCGCAGTGCCAGCATCCCATATGGGCGTCAGTTTGAGTCCTGACAGCTGCACTTCCAATCCAGCTCTCTGCTGAATCTGGGAAAGCAGTGTTTGGACCCTTGCACCTGCATGGGAGACCCAGAGGAAGCTCCTGGCTCCTGGCTTCAGATTAGTGCAGCTCTGGCCATTGTAGCCATCTTGAAAATGAACTAGTGGATGGAAGACCAACCTCTCTCTCTCTCTCTCTCCCCCTCCCTCTCTCTCCCTCTCCCTCTCTCTTCCTCTCTCTCCCTCACTCCCTCCCTCCCCCCTTCCTTCCCCCTCCCCCGTTCCCCTCCCCCCACTCTCTCCCTCTTTCTCTGTGTGTCCCTCTGCCTCTCTGTAACTCTGCGTTTCAAATAAATAAATCTTTAAAAAAGGATCTCTCTCTCTGTGTCTCTATTCTTCTCCCTCTGTAACTCTACCTTTCAAATAAACAAATCTTTAAAAAAAAAATACAGACCAGTAGATTTTTAAAACTTTTATCATTTCAGAAAAGATATACTCTGTGTATAGGTTGGCTAATCCTTTAGTCAGTATATTTGGAATGTTAATTTGAAGGTGTTGGTTATTTAAAGTTTTTAAAAGATTTCCTAGCTTATTTGGTGTTGAGATGTTCAAGTTTTTCTTTCAGTCTGGTATTGACTCATTTTGACTCATTTTTGACTCATTTCAAAAAGACGGAACACATGTATCGGTACTTGTATAAGGAGGAGCACTGTTTACCAGTTGGGTGTATCAGGCCTCTGTAGAGTCAGGTTGGTATAGAAACACTCCTGGCCTCTTGACCAAAAAAGAGTCAAGGAAAGAAGGGAGGAAAGCTTCATTCAATTCAGCTTCTGCCCCTTGGCCTGTTGTCTTATCACTTTTCTTTTCCTTTCTTTTTTAAAATCTATTTTATGTATTTGAAAGGCAGAGAGAGAATCTTCCATCACTGGTTTACTTCTCAGTTGGCCATAACAGCCAGGGCTGGGCCAGGCAGAAGCCAGGCATGAGAAACTCCATCTGAGTCTTCCGCTGCTCTCCCAGGCACATTAGCAGGGAGCTGGATGGGAATCAGGGTAGCCAGGGACTTGAACCTGCCTCTCAGGCAGTGGCTTAACCTGCTGGACCATAGCACTGGCCCCCTACTTTTCAATCTGGCTGTCTGTACCAATCAGCAATCTCTTCTACTACTAATGTTTTCTGTTTTTTTCCCCTAATTCAAAAAACTAAATTTTCACCTTAGTGGTAACAAATAACTCTTCTCCTTATATTCTGGTTTCTTTCTAATTAAACACTCATTTCCTTTGCATGCTAAGAAGGTAGTAAACCTGAGGCAAGAAAGAAGCAAGGGGCATCAGGGATTGTACCTTGAAAGTGCAGATTAAACTCAAAGGCTATCTAAATTCTGAAACTTTTAAAAGGTCTCATGTCTTCCTAACAGCTTCAGTGAGCTTCTTCAGTCTGTAGATGAAGGCAGTCGTTAGGCCTAGGGGATTTACTTATGTGCCAGAGTCTGCCCTGGGAGCTACAGGGAAGAGGTAAGTGGACCTGAGCCCACCAGGTCACCTCTAGCTACAGCTGTGTCCACTCATTAATGGTGTCCTCACTTTCACTTGAGTGTTTTTCTCTTTGAGTCTCAAATTCCAATAATTTGCATCATCTTTCATTAAGAAGGAAAATTGTCCTCATTCCTTAACAGAAAACCCTTAGAAATGAAACTAGACGATAGCAAGGCTCTCATTCAGTTTTTTTTTTTTTAAGATTTATTTATTTATTTATTTATTTAAGAGGCAGAGGCAGAGAGAGAGAGAGAGATCTTCCATTCACTGGTTCACTCCCCAGATGGCCACAACAGCCAGAGCTGGGCTAATCGGAAGCCAGGAGCTAGGAGCTTCCTCCAGGTCTCCCACGTTGGATGTGCTGCTGCTTTCCCAGGCCACAGCAGAGAGCTGAAACATAAGTGGAGCAGCCTGGTCTGGAACTGGTTCCCACATGGGATGCCAGCACTGCAGGTGGTGGCTTTACCCATTACAGCACAGCGCTCGTCCCTTTCCTTCAGTTTTATTTGCCTTGAAACAAAACCATATATTTTCTGTTCTTATGCAAGGAAAATTCGCTTTGATCTTCAAAAGGTGGTATCAAGCCTGTTGGTTGCATTTTAATCTACATTTCTCTAAGACTGGTCTTCAAGGTTATATGATGCCCGGGTCACAGATGAAGGACTGTATTGCATGTGTGCAGAGAGGCAACTGCCCATGTTAGACAACAGGAGGGCCACAGAGTGGCACAAGTGGAACCCTCACCCATAGAGTTGAATCCCAAAGCAGTGCCTTGGTCAAAGTATGGTGCCAACAGGAATTGTAGTGCTGCTCAGGTCTCTCTAAGAATATTGGCCAGCACCGCAGCTCACTAGGCTAATCCTCCGCCTAGCGGTGCCCGCATACCAGGTTCTAGTCCCTGTCAGGGCACTGGATTCTGTCCCGGTTGCCCCTCTTCCAGGCCAGCTCTCTGCTATGGCCCGGGAGTGCAGTGGAGGATGGCCCAAGTACTTGGGTCCTGCACCCCATGGGAGACCAGGAGAAGCACCTGGCTCCTGCCCTCGGATCAGCGCAGTGCGCCGGCTGCGGCGGCCATTGGAGGGTGAACCAACGCCAAAAGGAAGACCTTTCTCTCTGTCTCTCTCACTGTCCACTCTGCCTGTAAAAAAAAAAAAAAAAAAAAAAAAAAAAAAAAGAATATCACAGCATGCAGAGTATAGAGTATTCTTAGTCCACAGCAACTCTGATTAAACCCTTTGTCAGGTTATCATCTGGTATCTTCCAGCCTTGCCCCCCCACCACCGCCCCGTCCTACAAGAAAGCTTCATTCTCATCCATGCTGCACTGTCCCACCCTTGCTCCCACCTCCACCATGTCAACTCCATGCCCTCCCATACAATCCCTCAAGCCCTCTGCCTCCTTGGCCAAGCACAGGCACTTGGGCAGCTGCTCCATCCTTCCTTGTCTTATTCTCCAGGGGAGAATCCACTTTTGTTCTTCCCATCCCTCCCTCGCTCCAGCCCCTCTTGGATCCTTACCATGAGGGCATGTTCCTCAGATCAGTGATGGGGCTGCCGAGGAGGGGCTGCCTGAGGACCATACACGGGCAAGAGGAGGACATCTGAGGCCGTGAACTGCCAGAAGTAAACCTTCCTCTTATTTAATGTCAGAGAACATTTGGCAGAGAAATACAAACTGAAACCACACTGATGTTCCACTTCACGCCCTCTAGCATGGCTGTGGTCAAGAAAATGGAGGACGACAAGTGTTGTGAGAATGTTGAGAAATTGGAACCCCCATGCACTAGATGGTGGGAATGTCGTATGGTGCAGCCATTGGCAAAATGGTTTTGCAGTACTTTAAAAGGTTAAATACAAAGTTACCCTAAGACAGAAGCATTGTGCTTCTAGCTGTCTACACCCAAAAGAAATGAAAACATGTGCTCACACAAAAGGTGATGATGAATGCTCACAGCAGCATTATTCATAATAGCTAAAAGTGTAAACAACCCAAGTGTCCCAGTGGTGAATAGAAAAATAAAATGTAGTATATTCACACAGCGGAGTATTATTTTGCAAGAAAAAGGAGCATGGGTGGAAACATGCTAAGTGAAATATTCCAGACACAAAAGATCACATCTGAGTATTTTGAGATTTCATCTATCTGAACTATCAAGAAAAGGAAAATCTATAAAGAGAAAAAATAGATTAGTGGCTCTCAGGGTGCATGGGGAGTTAGGTGAATGACAGAGATATAGGGTTTCTTAGGTAATAGAACAGTTCCAAAACTGGTTGTGGTGATAATTGAGTAAATTAAATATTCTAAAAATGATTGAATTATCCACTTGAAAAAATTACAGGGTGTAGGTGCTTGGCATTTTGCTGTGCAGTGGGTTAAGCCACCTCTTGTGATGCCATTGTCCCATATCTGAGAACCAGTTCAAGTCCTGCCTGTTCCACTTCCATTCCAGCTCCCTGCTAATGCACCTGGGAGACAACAGAAAATGGCTCATATGCTTTAGTCCCTACCACCCTTGTGGGAAGCCCGGATGTGGTTCCAGGCTCCTGACTTGGGCCTGGCCGAGTCCTAGCTGTTGCGGCCATTTGGGGATTGAACCAGCAGATGGAAGATCTTTCTCTCTCTCTCTTTCTCTTTGCCTCTCCCCTACCTCTCTTTCAAATAGATAAATAAATTTCTCTTAAAATTTAGGAGAGTAAATAGAAAGCTACATACAAATATGTTAAATTATTATAAACATTATCAGTCCAATTAAAATGTAAAATTTCAAGCATGTGGGGAGGAGAGCAGACCTTACTTGTAGACTCTTAAAAGAATTTATTTGAAAGACAGAGATCTTTCTGCAGTTGTAGACTCCTACACAAAATTAACTTTGCTCAGGTTTACAAATTTAGGAGCCTGTCTACAATGGTTTTACTACATTTGCATACGTATTTCTTCCCCAAGTTCTCCCCCAGATAAGTCATCAGGAGAGGTCATGTGAGATCACAACCACAGCAGTCAAGTACTTTTTAGATTCCTTCCCCCATCCAGAATGTAGTAGTCTTCTATTTTCAAGAGCATTAAATAAAAAGGTTTTGTGACCTAAATACCTAAGGTTAGTTGTTGACGCAATGGAAACTCCAAAAAGAATTGCTAGTCTTCTGTTTCATACTAATTGTTTTGGGATTGCCAGGTGATTTATCATAAGAATTAAATTTAGATGCCACTTTCAGTTCTGTCCCTGAACTATCGCCATGACAACCAAAAAGAACTCCTAATTTCTTACAAACATTTTTGCTTCAGGGTATTTTGAGTTAAAGTGGTTACTCAATTATTTAGAATTTCAGCAGTAAGAGAAAGTGAGAAATTAAACAATAGAAAAACATTCTTGCCATTTTACAGCCTTAGAAAGCCCTGCAGGAACAGGCTAATGATCTACTAAAACAGTGTTTGCATCTGGGTGCAACTCTGCTCAAAATCCAAAGGATCATTCTCCTTTCCACACAGCTTTCCTGTCCTCTCTCGTTCCATCAAAGAGCACTCACCCTAGCTCATTATCAAAAGCAGAGCTTGGGGCAGCATTGTGGCACAGTGGCTTAAGCTGCAGCCTGAGACACTGACATTCCATATCCGAGTGCCAGTTTGACTCCCAAGTGCTCCATTGTCAATCTACCTCTCTGCGACTGTGCCTTGGAAGGCAACGGAGGATGGCCCAAGTGCTTGGGCCTTCATCACCCACGTGGGAGACTTGAATGAAGTTCCTGGCTCCTGGCGTCAGCCTGGCCCAGCCCGGCCCAGCCCCAGCTGTTCCAGCCATGTGGGGAATGAGCTAATGGATGGAAGATCTCTTTTCCTCTCTCTGTCTGCCTTTCAGATAAAAACTAGTAGTAGTAGTAGTAGTAGTAGTAGTAGTAGTAGTAGTAGTAGCAGCAGCAGCAGCAGCAGTAGAGCTTTGGGGGTGTGATTTTTGATGGAGCAGTTAAGATACCCACATTGAATATCAGAGTGCCTGGGTTTAAGTTCTACCTCTACTTCCGTTTCTAGCTTCCTGCTAATGAGCACCTTGGGAGGTAGGAGGTGATGCCTTAAGAGGTTGGGTACCTGACACCCACATGGGAGACTTGGATTGAATTCCCAACTCTCAGCTTCAGTGTGGCCCAACCATGGCCATTGTTGGCATTTGGAGAGTAAAACAGTAGATGGTACATCAGTATCCCTCTCTACCTTTCAAATAAACAAAAAAAAAAGAATAAATTCTTTTTTTTAAGATTTTATTTATTCGAGAGGCAGAGTTACAGACAGAGAGAGGGAGAGACAGAGAGAAAGGTCTTCCACCTGCTGATTCACTTTCTAAATGGCTGCTACAGCCAGAGCTGGGCCGATCCAAAGCCAGAAGCCAGGAGCCTCCTCTGTATCTCCCACGCAGGTGCAAGAGCCCAAGCACTTGGGCCATTCTCCAATGATTTCTCAGTCTATAGCAGAAAGCTGGAATGGAAGAGGAGCCGCCAGGACTTGAACCGGTGCCCATATGGGATGCCAACACCGTATGCAGAGGCCTACCCCATTATGCCACAGCACCAGCCCCAACAAAAAATTTTAAGTTTTTTTTTTTTTATTTGAAAATCAGAGTTACACACAGAGAGAGAGAAAGAGAGGTCTTCCATCGCTGATTCACTCCCTAGTTGGCTGCAATGGCCAGGGCTGCGCGGATCTGAAGCCAGGAGCCAGGAGCTTCCTCTGGGTCTCCCATAAGAGTGCAGGGACCCAAGGACTTGGGCCATCTTCTCTGCTTTCCCAGGCCATAGTAAAGAAACGGATCAGAAGTGGAGCAGCTGGTACTCGACCCAGTGCCCATATGGGATGCCAGCACTGCAGGCGGCAGCTTTACCCACTATGCCACACTGCCGGCCCTGGCTTTTGCTGTTTTTTTTTTTAATAATTTAATCCTGGAGTGCCAGGAATAATAATTCATTCTATATGGGTGCTAGTTTGAGTTCCAGCTGCTCCACTTCTGATCCAGCTCTTAACTATGGCCTGGGAAAGCAATAGAAGATGGCCCAAGTCCTTGGGTCCCTGTACCCTTATGGGAGACCCAGAGGAAGCTCCTGGCTCCTGGCTTCAGATCGGCGCAGCCCTGGCCATTGCAGCCAACTAGGGAGTGAACCAACGGTTGGAAGACCTCCCTCCCTTTCTCTCTCTCTCTCTGTGTAACTCTAACTTTCAAATAAATAAATCTTAAAAAAAAAAAAAAAAAAAAAAAAAAAAAAAACCACACAGCAAACGTGGAACTTCAGGAGCTGTGCGGGTATAACATTTCCCCCTTGTCAATTTCCCCCTTGTCATCAAAAACTATGTTGGAGGCAAAGGCTTCCTCCTTAGGCACACTTAACTGATATTGCCGAGATTACTGAAACAAGGAGCAATTGGCAAGGCAAATACTTTGTGAAATTTGTTTTAGTGCTTTGACTCATGAGTTGAAGCTCTTTATTGGTATTTACTCTGTTGCTCCAAGAGTCTATCAGTTGAGTGTTTAAGGAGAGGTCAAGCATGCAGATTCTGGCATTAGATAAAGCTCCTTAGAAACCTGATTCTTGTTCTCTCTTGCTAAAATTCTCTGTTGTCGTTTCTTGAAGGAAAATCATAGTACCATCTTTTAGGTTATCATGAGGCTTCAACGAAGTCTCTATTTAAAGCAGTTTGCTCAGTGCCCGATTCAGGTAGCTGTTAAGACTTCTTTCAGTGCACTTCAGACAGGAAGTCTTAACTGAAGATGTAAAAATCAATCGACCCAAGTCCAGGGGTGCAAAGAGCTCCTTTGCAGGAAGAAAAGAGAAAGGTCAGTCCTTTCTGGTAAAGGTGTATTTGGATGGGATTCAAAGGGTTGATAAAGTCAAAGATGATGGCCTGGTGATTAAGAAGGAAATGTGTAGAGTAGATGCAGGAAGGGCTCAGAGAGGTGATTGTTCTGTAGCAGGTCTGAGTAGAATCTGAGAAACCAGGGAGACAGGCCCAAAATGCAAATATCCGTACAACGCTTCCTAGGTATGAATCATTTCAGTGAGGCAGAAAGCACAAAATGAGGTGGAGAATAGAGTTGGAGTATTAAGCCAGGCTGAGATTTCTGTTGTTTTGCTTTGTAAGTGAAAGATTTGTTTTTTTCACCTTTGCTGTTTGAAGATGACCAAGAAAATATAGGCATGGGGCTGGGGTGGGGAGTGGGGATCAGAAAATGGAGGAAAGTAGAAAAAAGTGAGAGGAAATGAAGACTGCAAAATTGGATTAATGAAACCTGGGTAATTTGAGATGGAAGCTTTGAAAGTCTGACGTGTGATGTCCTGCTCATCAGTCACTAGCACCATGAGGGTGGTAGAACTAGTAATTGAACTTCTTTTCATTGTGCCTGCAAAGATCACAAGTAGCTATTGGGCCCTGAAGTTAGTTCTGTCCATTCCCGTCCTGACCAAGTCATTTAATGTCTGTGCAAATGCAGCCACCCTGCTTAATGGACATGCTTTGAAAGCGTTGAGTGTTTGAGGTAGAACAAACTCTAGACTAGAAGTGTCACGATGGTTAACTTTTACAGCTCTGTGAGCTTAGTTTCTCTATCAACAGTCTACTCTCTGGGAACAAATTAGGTACTTTGGGAATCTTCCAAAATTGTTTCCGCCCACTTGGCTCCTTTGTTATGTTCAAGAAAAAATTTACTACTATTCCCTGAAACATTTATATGTTGTATGTGTTTGTTAGAGTCCAAAACAATTACTCATGTAATTTTCATTCCCATTTTATGAATAATATAGCTGAGGCACAGAAAATGGTTGTTTAATTCATCCTAATCTCTCAGATGCCCATGTTTGTCCCACAGTTTCATACCCATGGCAAGTAAGTACACTTCCAATACAGTCAAATAGGTTGAGAAATGCCAATTTCCTAGAACAGACTTCAAACCCAGAGATGTGCTCAGCTTCCTAAATCCCTACGTACCCAAATATGCAGCCTGATGTCCTACCTAGGAGTGAAAGTCTTTCTGAGAAATCCTAAGCCCCCTTACATCTGTGTGGCACCTATGATAATCATCCTGACTGTATCCCAATTAGTGATCCCCACCTCTACACTTTATTATTATTGAGTTCCAGGAACTGGGCAAATGGAAATTATATAGCTGGGAAACACTTCAAATTATTTAGACATACCTGAAACCTAGGGTGACACCAGTTGTCAAACCCCACTTCCCAGGCATTAAAATCATCAGGCCTTATTTTAAAGCTAGGAGATAAAGTAGAAGTTTTATAATACAAGTAATAGCATATCATGGGACGGTGGCTTGTAAAAACTACAGTACATCATTTCCGAGTAGCTGGAGGCCTATTTTGACCTCTTAAGGTCTATAAATATGACTTGAGAGCAGCAGTGCTGGAACTAGCTCAGGTTTCCAGGCCTCTGTCCACTATGCTCAGCGTTACATCAAGGAGAACTGCCCAGTGCGCAGGATCAAGGGGAGAGATTAAAAAGTGACCCAGAATCCTTGTGGCATATGTGGTGTCTTCTTTCTGGGGAGGGCTTCAGCCCTGCCAGTTCCCTGCACAATTGTGAGGATTTGTCTGCCTGTGCTAGCTGATTGATTAGAAGGTCTCCTTCCCTAGAAACCATTAAAAGATCATTGGCAAAAGTTTATCTTGAGGGCTCAAATAAATGGGCTCCAAGGCAGATTAGAGTATGTCATATTGATTTACAAGATGAACTGTGGGGTCTTCAGTTCAAACACCCATGAACTCTCCTAATCTGTTATTACCATTATCATCCACATTTCAGATGTACATTTAAACAGAGCTTGTTGAAATAAGAATGCTTCCCTTGGCCGGCGCCACGGCTCAATAGGCTAATCCTCCACCTAGCGGCGCCAGCACACTGGGTTCTAGTCCCGGTCGGGGCGCCGGATTCTGTCCCGGTTGCCCCACTTCCAGGCCAGCTCTCTGCTGTGGCCAGGGAGTGCAGTGGAGGATGGCCCAAGTGCTTGGGCCCTGTACCCCATGGGAGACCAGGAAAAGCACCTGGCTTCTGGCTTCGGATCAGCACGGTACGCCGGCCACAGTGTGCCGGCTGCGGTGGCCATTGGAGGGTGAACCAACGGCAAAAGGAAGACCTTTGTCTCTCTCTCTCTCTCTCTCACTGTCCACTCTGCCTATAAAAAAAAAAAAAATTCCCTTTTTCTTTCTCAGGTTGTGATTTCTCGAACGATACTGAACGTCCCTCATGTGAATTTTCGCCTGGATTCCCACCCTGTGTCTCCAGAAGTAGTTGTGGAGCACCCGTTAAACCAGAATGGCTACACACTGGTGGTCACAGGAAACAAGGTGAGCCCTGCTCCCATGGGAGTCTACAAAGACCTGGTTCTTCCTGTGGGGGCATTTGCAGGTGTCATGGGGCCTTTAGAATATCTCTCCTTGTCTTAGACTCACTGCTCCTCCTGGATCTTCTTTCTTGACTATTCCAGAGACCTCCTGAAATCCTGTTAATTTTTCTTATTCAAGGAAGATTAGACCAAAGGGCTGTCTTTTCACATTGTGTATTTCTCCTTTTGTCCGGTATTTCTCAATGAGTAAAACAAACACAGAACGAGAAGTACAGTCCTGGTGGCAGAACTCTAGCACAGGCAGATAAATCCTGGAAATGCACATTGGAATCTGACTCTTGCCAGTAATCCCTTTTCTCTGAAAGATGTGCATCTTGTTGCCAGAATGATATGTGACCCTCCTTAGAATTTTCCAGAGGTTCAAATGTGTTTTCCCACTGCTTAAACCATACTCTTGTTATTTTAAAATCGTCTCAGACATGGCAAAATATTCCTACTATATACAGCCTGTAACATTGCATGACAAGGCTTGTGTTTTCTGGACAGTAATGTTACATGTTATCATTTATGTGCCAATAATAAAAGGAAGGAGGAAATTTTATTTTTAACATTTTAATCACTTAATGATGATTATATGATTAAATGACTTACACAATTGCTATCCCTAGTAGACTCCATCAAATTATGGATTTTTTACAAAGCAAAAACCCATCTAGAAATTCTTTCTGTATCACTATTAGGTTTTTTTGTTTGCTTGCTTTAAATAAATGCTATTCGCCCTTTAATATGTTTTTAAGAGGCGGAAAGATGGATGGACAGAGAGAGAGAGTCCACATCTGCTAGTTCACACCCCAAATATTCCAACAGCCAGTACTAGGCTAGGGCTGATGCTAAGAGCCAGGAACTCAGTCCAGACCTCCTACATGGGTGGCAGGGACTCAATTAACTTGATCCATCACCTGCTGCCTTCCAGGGTCCACATTGGCAGAAAGCTGGATTCTGGAGCTGGAGCCAGGAGCCAGGAGCCAAAGCCAGGCACTCTGATGTGAGATGCAGGTGTCTGAACTGCTAGACTAACCAGCACACTCTGTCTTTTCTTCACAGATTACCAAAATCCCATTGAATGGGTTGGGCTGTGGACATTTCCAGTCCTGCAGTCAGTGTCTCTCCGCCCCTCCCTTTGTGCAATGTGGCTGGTGCCATGACAAGTGTGTGCCGTCAGAGGAATGCCCCAGCGGGACGTGGACTCAAGAGATCTGTCTGCCTGCAATCTACAAGGTAGGAGTCTCTGTTGGCTGTTATGATTTTTTTTCTGTTTTTTTGGCAAACACAGATCACTAAAATAAAATCCAGAGGGCCAGTGTTGTGGCACAGCAAGTTAAGCCTCTGCCTCTATGAAGCTGGCATCCTATATTGGAGCACCAATTGTTGTGCTTCCAATCCAGCTCCCTGCTAATGCCTTGGAAGGCAGCAGAAGAGGGCCCAGGTGCCTGGGCTTCTGCCACACCTGGGAGACCCAGATGGAGTTCTGTGCTCTTAGCTTTGGCCTGGACCACTTCAGGCCATTGAGGGGAGTGAACCAGCAGATGGAAGATAAGTCTGTCTGTCTCTCCCCGGCCCCACCCCGCCACTGATAACTGCCTTTCATATATAAATAAAACTTTTTTTAAAAAAAGCCCAAAATCAACGTACTCATTTACCAGTGAGACGTCAGCTGAAGTTCCCTCTCCCTCCTGGGGTTATTCCGTGGGTGGACCTGACGTGCCTGCACCTGAAGCTCTCGCCCACACTCTTTCTTAGGGCAGCTTTCCTCCCACGGTGCTGTGTGAATAAAAGACTGGTGGCCAAGGAGCAGTGGTGGTCCCCTTTTCCTCACACTGGGACCTGTTCTGTCCCGACTCACCCATTCTCTGACTCCTCACCACCTGCTATAACTGCCAAGTGCCCAGACATGACCTCGGCCACAGAAACAGATGTGCTCTTGGCCTGCTCTGGAATGCTAAGCTGCAGCCTACACACTGACAGTCCCGGTCATGCTGAGACAGACAGGACAGAGGGTTTCTTCGTATCTGGGCACAAGGCATGGCCTTGTCTCTGCACAAATAAGACCAGAGGTTATTTCTCAGACTGAACTGGGGAGCAGGTGGAGGGACAAGCTCCCATGACAGGCTGTAAGTCTTCTCTCAATGTTTCTGGAAGAGAAATAAAGGCTGAAGTGGTAACTATGCCTACAGCTATACTTTTGTAAGGCATTCCATTCTTAAATTCATTCCAAAAATATTTATTGAGTGCATAGCTTGTAGACACTGGAAAGGTACCTCCTATACAAGACAAACAGGCCTCCTGCTGTTAGAGAGCTTAGCTTCTGAAGGTACACATCAGCCGTGACATCACAACCATATTGTCTAACTCACTTACCTTATTCAGGCAAGTATAGAAGGGTACTGCACAATGTTCATGAAAAAAATGAAATTAAAAGACAAAATTATGTTGGTACAAAAAAAATCTTGTAATCCATACAAATTTTTTCCATAATGCTCACTTTTGAAGACCTTGCCTATGCGTGAATTTCAAAGATTTTTGGCAACAAAGTAAATTTCTTTTAATTCTATTTTCCATGAATGTTTTGAAGTACTCATATATTTGGCACTGTGACTATCTCCATGGCAGTGCTTTACAATTTCTTGATCCAAATACATTTTGCTTGAAACACTTCCTGGTGAGGACACAGTATGTGTTTTCTCTTCCCAAATGTGAAACAGTTGGACTTTAGTAAATGGTTCTTGTGAAAGAGTTAAGTTCAAGGTCTCAGTCTCCTGGTTCATGCCCAAGTAAACAAAGTGTGCAAGGCAGCTCAAAAACCACCCCCAAGCTCATGGCTGTTTTCGTTTAGTTACGGTTGGGGACAGGATTTGTAGTGGGTGACTAGGTTTTAAACCAAATCCTTTCCTGTTAGGTGTGACACAGGGCCTTAGAATAAACCAAATGAGAGTAAGAAAATAAATTTAAGTCTCTACTATAGTTTTTATACACTTTTTTGTTATTCAGTCTACCTTAAAATCAGAAGCCATTGTATACTTTTCTAAACACAGAGCCTTGAAAATTGGAGTCACTAGAAATATAAACTTAGCCACTCTGTGAAAGAGATGTGGAGAGGGTGTGTGGTGTACACAATTCAATCACAGTGTGTTCATTTTAAAAATAGCC